>NW_027509042.1:43952500-44032500 GCF_051911475.1 Siphateles boraxobius
TATCTGTCTGTCTGTCTATCTATCTGTCTGTTTATTTGTCTATCTGTCTGTCTATCTATCTATCTGTCTGTTTATTTTTCTATCTATCTGTCTGGCTGTTTAGTTGTCTATCTATCTGTCTGTCTATCTACAGTATCTATCTTTCTATCTACAGTATCTATCTATCTGTCTGTATATATATATATATATATATATATATATATATCGGTCTGTTTATCCGTCTGTCGTTCTTTCTGTCAGTCTTTCTTATATACTATTATTTATTAATTTATTGAAGTAGCTTTTATTTTTATATTTTCAATTTTACATTTAATTTGTTACAATTTTGGTAATTTTATTTGTTTTAAAATATTACTATTTAGTTTAAATATACTCTTATTACAGTTTTAGTAATTTTAGTAAACTCGTTTAAGTTGAAGTTTCTTTTTTCTATTTCAATTTTCTATTCACGTTTTATTTCATTTCAGCTTTGTTTCAATTAGTGATCATTTTAGTTCAATAGCAGCACTTAGTGAAACAAAATATTTATTGAGAACAAAAATGTAAGACAGGGTCTTAAATTTTGTATTGACAATTGACTGAATGATGGTTGAAAAATACGAGCAATTGTAAGTTACAGAGGCAGAGCAAGCTTATGATGAAACATTTAGATTTTGAAGCACTATAACAACAGACATCATCTGTAAATCATGCACAATAAGACCAACAACATGGTGTTTATTTTGATTTCATGTTGACTTCATCAAGCCACTGCCTAACTCAACATGTGCAACAGAATAAGACAGATGATTCTGGCCAGACATTAAACAAAATGAACATTGAATGAATTCTGGTTTTGCCGGTTAGTCCGGAAAATTACATGGATAACATGAAGGACACTGAATATCAGTGTGGATAATAGAGTCCTTGTGCTTCTCAGTGATTACTGAATAAAGATAAAGAGTTAGCAACAGTTCAATGCCTTCCTGCTTTACTGTGTGGAAATTAGACTGAAAGACAGATGAGTGAAGAAGAAAGACAGAGAGAGAGATCTAGTGTGGGAAAGCAGATCTCTGTCATGTTTTAACATTTATCTGATGCTCATAAATGAAAGAGTGTGATCAAAGCCTGTCTCGAACACTGACCCGTGTGAAGCAGAGATGTCTGATACACGAGTTCACAGGCTACTAGATTTTTCTGATGTTGTCCACATAAAATGTGCAGGTTAAGAACGAGTGTCATAGCCTTAAGACTTAGGTGTTTGTTCAGATCTAACCCTGTGTGAGCAATAGCCAAAAACAAAACAAAAAAGTGGAGTTATTATTATAAAAATTTTATTGAAAAACTCTCTCTCTCTCTCTCTCTCTCTCTCTCTCTCTGTCTCTTGTCAAGCATCTTGTCTCATGTCTTCACAAATAAAAGCAGTAATCCCCGCCATTATAGTTTTATAAAGATATGCACATAGTAAATTGTGTTTACAGCCTCAGTATAATTTCAGTGAATCCCTGAGAGATCAGCATTAATCCAAAGATTATATGTGGTATTTGAATATTCTCTCATCATTTACTCATCCTTATGTCACTGCAACCTTGTTTGACTTTTCATCTCATCAGTGATGTTTACTAGATTGTTCACACTGTTCTTTTTCGTGTGTGTGTGTGAGAGAGAGAGAGAGAGAGAGAGAGAGAGAGAGAGAGAGAGAGAGAGAGAGAGAGAGAGAGAGAGAGAGAGAGAGAGAGAGAGAACACATTTACTCTCTTCTGTTTCTCTTTTTATTTATATGTAGCCTATATATATATTTTTTTTTTATATTTTTTTACCTAAACAGCACAGCTGGACACTTCTGTGACCTGATCATCATCGTCCATCTGTTTCTCCTTTATCCTGCTGCGTTTCGTGAGGAAACTTGATCAAAGTGATTCTAGGAATGAGGCTTTTGATCTGTGATGCTCATTGTCAAGGAGAATCACTGCATAGACAAAACCATAGCGTTGTTGTTTAAAGCAAAGCCTTAAGAAAGACATTTTAATGACATTTTAAGAAAATAACTTCTGTTTGATTAGAGAAATCATTGTTTTTGAACTTTGATTTTTTTTATTATTATTATTCTATGTCAAATCCAGATGTGCAGGAAGATCTGCAACATCTGGATCTGTTTGTGTAGCAAGTAGAGAAATGTCTTCAGTTTTTTTTAAGAAATGCAGTATAGTATTTTATTGAAGGTCTTATATGAAATGTGTAAAGCAGTGTTATTTATGTGTAAATCATCCTTTTTGAAGTGGGACTCTATAGTTTTCTAGGAAGATGAACTTCTGGTTATGATTTACTGGTGTAATTCCTGTGAGTGATTTGGTTATGTTGCCATTTTATGTTATGTTATGTTAGATATAGTTAGTTTGGTTATTACGTTGCATCCCTTTCCAGTATCCTTGTCTATTTTGGTAGAATCGTAAATCGATTATAATTATGAATCGTAATTATGAGAAAATTAAAGTTTTTTTTTTTTTTTTTTGCATAAAGATAGGTGTTTTAAGTATAAACGTTTTTTTAACAATTTAAGTTTTTCTCATTTTTTACTTTTTTACAATTTTAGAGTAAGTAATCTCCTGCAATCAATCGGGGTGAAAATCAGGACGGTTGCTCTCAATGATAAATGCGGAACAATTAGTTCATGCGTTCATGATATCAAGGCTAGATTATTGTAATGCTCTACTGGGTGGTTGCCCTGCACGCTTAATAAACAAACTCCAGCTGGTCCAAAACACAGCTGCTAGAGTTCTTACCAGAACCAGGAAGTATGACCATATTAGCCCGGTTTTGTCAACACTGCATTGGCTCCCTATTAAACATCGTATACATTTTAAAATATTGCTGATTACTTACAAAGCACTAAATGGTTTAGCTTCCCAGTACTTGAGCGAGCTCTTAACGCATTATAGTCCTTCACGTCTATTGCGATCTCAAAACTTCGGCCAGTTGATAATACCTAGAATATCTAAATCGACTGCTGGCGGTAGATCCTTTTCCTATTTAGCACCAAAACTTTGGAACAATCTTCCTAACATTGTCCGGGAAGCAGACACAGTCTGTCAGTTCAAATCTAGACTAAAAACACAACTCTTTGACCTGGCATACACATAACTCATTATAGACTTCTATAATACAATATTAGTTTGCATAAATTAGGTCAGCCGGAACCGGGAACACTTCCCATAAATCCTGATGTACTCGTTACATCATAAGAAGGATGGCGTCTACGCTAATATTAGTCTCTCTGTTTATCCCGATGTTTACCGCAGTCCGCCGGATCCAGGCCGTATCCGGATCTGATGAAGGACCTGCGCCTGGACACGACGACAACGCATCCTGAAGTGTCACTAGTCTCTCTCTTGTGAAGGCCTCCTTCCTTTTACTTCTGTACTAATAAAACGTTGTCTGGATAATTGCGGTTCACGTGGCTACGCGGAAGCAATAAAAAATTCTGTATTATAAATGTTTCAAGGCTTGTACCTTGGAACCTGTTTCATGGTTTGCATTCTCGAGCCACCAGGCACTGTTTTATGCAAATGAGCGGCCGGATCGCATTAAGGGTTTCTGTCGTGTTAGCGGCCCCTAAGTTAATAACTAATGATTGTTGCGACGGAAGTGAATCAATCAAAACTAACTTTAGCTGGACAATAACTTTATTCTAGAGCTGCTGTAAAGCCAAAACAATCTCTGTTACTTTAATTTATTAATTAATTATTAATTTATCTATTATCACTGTAAAGCTGCTTTTGAAGCAATGTATATTGTTAAAAGCGCTTTATAAATTAAGGTGACTCGACTTGTTGTTGCTCTCTTTGGCACAAGTGCTTGTCGAAGCTCTGAATGGAGATCAAATGACTTCAGGGCTCATTAAAATATTTTTCAAGGAAACAATGACCTTTCCATTGACCAAACTTGACATTGCCATCAGGGAAAAGACTTACATGAAAATAAACAAAACACTGAAACAGGAACTGCTGCATTTGTCTGGATTTCCATTATCACTTGTCAGGGAGAATGAATGACCGCTGTAGCCGAATGTAGTTCATGATTTAAAAGGAAAACCCATGGATATCCTTTCATATCCATTAGATATATCACTCCAAAGTCACAACTGATATCAGGAAGGATGTGAAGAAATAAACCAAAGATGACAGATGAAGTGTGGAAAATGCAAATTATTTAAAAAACATTGATTAAAAAGTTTCTTTCAGATGATGCGTAATAGCGCATTACAAACAACACATGATCATGACAACATATAACAAAAACCACAGGTGGAACAATAACTATAATACATGCTTATATAGAGACAAAGAGCTCTGGGGGTGTTTTGAGAGATTTCAAGCATGAAGATTCTCTTATATTTATTGGCTAGAAAAGAAATAGTAAACCTTAACTTTGAGATCAGCTTGACAAAGTTTGGCCTGAAGGTTTAAAATGATATTAAAAGCTTAAAGATTATACAGGCTTGACAGATATAAAGTTTAACCAATAACAGTGTGTTGGCCTTGTCAAGTCGACATAATAAACCACATGAAAACTATACAGCAGAACTAATAGACAAACACCAACACAATACGGTGTGCGTGTGTGTCACTCTCTTTAGGTTACATGTCTATATTAAAACAGCTTAATTAAATAATGCTTGATGTAAAATGCAGAAAGGTGTGTGTGTGTGTGTGTGTGTGTGTGTGTGTGTGTGTGTGTGTGTGTGTGTGTGTGTGTGTGTGTGTGTGTGTGTGTGTGTGTGTGTGTGTGTGTGTGTGTGTGTGTGTGTGTGTGTGTGTGTGTGTGGGTTCTTTTAGGTATAAGGGATAGAAGTCATTGGAAAGTCCCTTTCATGATAGAAAACGTGTGTGTGTGTGTGTGTGTGTGTGTGTGTGTGTGTGTTTGTGTGTGTGTGTGTGTGTGTGTGTGTGTGTGTGTGTGTGTGTGTGTGTGTGTGTGTTAGGGTGGTGTCAGTGCGTTGGTGAATGGAGGTCTCTTCTCAATTTCAATAATGAGTCAATAGAAGTGCACGAATAATTGTGTGAACTTGTTTCTTTCATTGGATCTTTTTCAATTCCAGACAATGATTCACTTCATATGTCAAATCCATTTACATCCTTCTGTGACAAAAATAAGTGTGTGTGTACATGAGAAACCACTGTACTCAAACTAGTACTGAAAATCATTTCATAGTGGAGTTTCATTTCTTGTATCTGGCCTACGGCTGCAATTACAGATAATGATGAAAAATGAGGCCGAAATGCTCAATGCCTTTTTATTTGTTTTGTTTGTTTGTTTGCTTATCTGATAAAATGCATGTTAAATCTCTAGATCTGTCTCTCTCTATTAGCTGATGTTTGCAGGGATTTGTGTGCACTGGATATGGGTGGAGAAGACAAACAGAGCACCTGAATAATGTCTGTGTGGGTGTGCGTGTGCGTGTGCGTGTGCGTGTGTGTGTGTGTGTGTGTGTGTGTGTGTGTGTGTGTGTGTGTGTGTGTGTGTGTGTGTGTGTGTGTGCGCGTGCGAGACACGCCCTATTTAAATATAGTATGAGCCAGACGACCTAATCATGGCAAACACACCCTAAAAGCAGTGTGTGTTTCCATCCCAGAGCTGCTCGTTTCTGCACCGCTGCTGACCGTAATGTGGGCGCAAATAAAATGTAACTGTCATTAAAATAGATTTTGTGTTTCTCTTTTCTTCTGTTGAATTTAGGAGAAACAAAATCCCCCTGTGCAATGCTGAAGGTATGCATGCATTCAATTCAGGACAAACACACACGTCCAATATCACACACACACACACACACACACACACACACACACACACACACACACACACACACACACAAGAGGGAGAGCAGGTCTAATTCAATTTGACATTTTAAATGGTTGCAGATGCGGCTCAGGCCGGTCAGATATACAGGCACAATGTGTGAACCGAACTCATGCGTGTGTTTAATGTGAAGGCCTGTATAGAAACTGGACAGTCATATGCTATCAGTCAAAGCAAACGCGTATAAAGCACAGATGTAATGCGAGGACTCCGTCTGCACTAGTGAATTACCTTAGACACTACAGTAGTTTTATTGTGGGAAATGCTGCCTTAATGTGTAAACTTTCAATGTTAAATGTTTGTAGTTTGCTGAAGGACCCGCATATGTTGATGCTCTGACTTTTTGCACTTTGATTTCTCTCAAGAGCCCTTTCCTATTCAGCGTTTATGTGTGAAAATTAGGAAAAGTGAAGTGTCTTCAGTGTCACATGATCCTTCAGAAATCACTCTAATATGCTGATTTGCTGCTCAAGAAACATTTCTGATTATTAGCAATGTTGAAAACAGTTGTGCTGCTTCATATTTGTCTGGAAACTGAAAAAGTGTGTGTTCTTTGGTGAATAGTTTTTTTTTGTATTTTTTTATTTATTTACCTGAATGCTTCCTTGCTCAATAAAAATAGTAATTTGTTAAATAAACCTCTTACTGACCCCAAACCTTTAAACGTGTGTGTGCGTGTGTGTGCGTACCTGCGTGCGTGCTTGTGTGTTGTGTGTGTGTGTGTGTGTGTGTGCGTGCGTGCGTGCGTGCGTGTTGTGTGTGTGTGTGTGCGTGCGTGCGTGCGTGCGTGCGTGCGTGCGTGCGTGTGTGTGTGCGTGTGTGTGTGTGTGTGTGTGTGTGTGTGTGTTTTAAAGGGATAGTACACCCAAAAAATTAAAATAAGCCCATGGTTTACTAACCCTGAAGTCATCCCATATGATATTCTTCTTCCAGACGAATACAATCAAAGTTATATTAAAAAATGTCCGCACAGCGTAATGCTGGCAATTGACGCCTCTCGCGGATCAAACACACAGGGCTGGGCAACCGCGTTCATCATTACGTTGTGCGTCAAGTTCAAGTGTTTCTCTTTTGGCGTGAATCGATGCGTACGACCGTCTGTCGGAAGCGAGTTATTTTAGTCGATAAAGTTTTAAATACGGATATTTTTCTTACACGAACACATCACTTCAAATCAGAAGACCTTTATTAACCCCCGGAGAGCCGTGTTGAGCACTTTTATCCTGGATGGATGCGCTTTGATGGATTTCCAAAAAAATATACCCAATCACTCCTATTATAAAGCTTGGAAGAGCCAGGACAGTTTTTAATATAACTCTGATTGTATTCGTCTGAAAGAAGAATGCCATATACACCTAGGATGTCTTCAGGGTGAGAAAATCATGGGCTAATTTTCATTTTTGGGTGAACTATCCCTTTAATGATCACTTAATTGTCTCAATGCCTTTTGATTTTGATGTGAAACATGATCCAGATATGTTTCATGAGATTCACCCTTTTATCTTTGTTTTGCAGTTCTTATAAATAGTCATGAGGTACGGCAGATCCACCTTAAAAATATTCTATGTAGCTTCTCAATTTGTATGACCTTATAAAAACTGCTTAATATTACATAAGAGTTAGAGAAATGTTGTAGGTGTCAGACTGCAGGACCCGGCTGTCACGGCTCGACATGTCTGTGAACTTTGACCCTGAACAGACAGCAGAAACACGAGCGACTCTCATACTGAGAGACTGTATGTGTGTATACTGTCCTCCTCCTCTGATTTAATGAATCTCAGCTGAAACTCATTATGACTGTAAACAGACTCGAGGGGCTTATAGTGACTAGACTTCCAGGAGGAAGAACGTCTGGTCAACATGCAGACACATGACGATAGAGTTTACTTGCATTTTCACAATGTTATCAACAATATACTGTATGTTGATTTATGAATTTGACTGCATGCCTGTCTGAGTACTGTGATTTTACTGAAGGATAGATGTAAAACAGCGCTCTCTACTGGCTGATGTGAACCTGCAGTGTTTCAGAACAAAAGGGATTTTAAAGAATAATTCACTTAAAGATGAAAATTTCACACTCATGCTTTTTGTGTGTGTGTGTGTGTGTGTGGACTATCCCTGTAGTGGCTATGAAAGGAACATGAGTGAGTGACTTTGGTGAATGTAGTTGTGGAGGAGGTCAGACGTGTGTGTGTGTGTGTGTGTGTGTGTGTGTGTGTGTGTGTGTGTGTGTGTGTGTGTGTGTGCGTGCGTGCGTGCGTGCGTGCGTGCGTGCGTGCGTGCGTGCGTGCGTGCGTGCGTGTGCGTGCGTGTGTGTGTATGTGTGTGTGTGTGTGTGTGTGGACACTGCAGGCGAATACACATTTTGCGGAGTCTCTGTATTTGTAAGGAGATTAGCTGTGTTTACATTGAGTGTGTTATCAGCCATTACTCTGACACACACACACACACACACACAGACACAGACAGACTGTTGTCTAACTCCATTTGTTCTTATGCTGAGCCATCACATCCAGACCTAAGTGCAAAATTAACTTTTCTCTCTAATCTTGGGAATTGTATAAAATCAAACACGAAATCAGAATTTGCTATTTTTATTTTATTTTTTCCCTGCTCCAATTGTGCGTGATTCATCAGTGCATGTTATAAGACAGAAAAAAATCATTATCTTTTGTTAGGATAAGTACTGATGCACAATATATTGGCACAACATTTGTAATTTATTAGCTGATATGATGTTTAATATTACAACAGTTCATATTGGAAATTTATTTGACATATTTGATATTCAATTTTATTCAATATTCAAGATTAGCTTTTTCATCATCACACTCAATCTTTAAAAACGCTGATAATTTAATTTAACTGTTAAATTAAATTAAATGTTTGTATTGTACATTATAATGTATTAGTTTTTAATGTTTTATCTATTTAGACAAAATAGGAAATAATTTAAATATCAGCCATTTATTGGCTATAGGCCATAACATGAAAATAATTATTCCATCAGCCAGAATTTTAATATTGAGCTTCCCTAATTGAAATGTAATGACATGCGCCGTCTCCAAAACAGCTTATCATCTGACATCTCTTATTTTTCTTTTGGATCACAGTGAGGAGGAAAAAAAGATGAATAGTGATTCAAGAAAAAGGAAAAAAAAAAAAGACTAAATAATTCCAAAACTTTGTAATCTCTTATGCAAAGACATAAACATATAGTTTCTTAAGAAAATATTATGATCTAAATGAGAATAATTCTTCAGTGCAAATAATAATCTTTTATCAAAATATAATAACATGTTCTGACATTATTTTCCTTTTCATCTATCCTTACTTTTCAACCAGCTGTCAGTCACTTTTCACTGTCTAATCAATTAAAATTGACTTCCTCTTGTTTATTTTTCTGTTTCCCTCTGAAATATGTCAGAATAAGGAAGTTATGAAAATGATGAACAGCGTTTCAAGTTGATTTATTTCAATATTGCGGATATAAGACCGCATAACCGTCCTGCTCTCTGTCCTGTACATCAGCCCTGTGACAAATGACTCATAAAGGATTTACACAAACATCACACTGCTCTCAGTCTCTCCCTCCAGACATGAATTATACACTAGAATGTCTGCATGTTATCTAGGATTTATTTTAACAACCATAGAGGCACGATAACACTCATTATTGCGCTGTTCTCTCAAGGCTTCAGCCGGTCAGACAAAACTTCCTGCACAAACACAGACGTGACACGAGCGTGACCCACACATGATAACAATGACTTCACGTCTGACTGAGGGAGCGTCTCAGAGGCGTTTATCAGGGGACGAGAGATTAAACGTGACCTCGCCTTCCTGAAACATCTATTCTGTTATTATAGCAGATATAAAAGTCCTTGTTTGCTCAGCAGGGATACACTTTGTTTTCATTACAAGTAACGTAATCAGATTACGTTTTTAAGTAACTGCAAGACTTGGTTTTCCTGCTATAAGACAAACGCTAAGATCAAACCCCGTGCAATAAAACAATAAAACGCATCCTTGGAGAGAAGATCTCAAAGGAAGAGCACAGGATATTGCCTTGCCCAAACTTATTTACCAGGTATAATTGGTGTATTAAATTGTGTGAAATAATCCCGAAAAAAAGTACAAACACGGTAGAGATGGCAAGTTCAGCGGCTGAAATTAGCTGAGGTAACGTGATGCTAACAGACAGCAGACAAACGGCTAGTAGTGACATCAGCGGCAATCCACCTGTCACTCAAGTGGCCACGCCCTTAATTATGCAGAACTTTAAGGCTTAATATAATTTAACCGGATTAGTTATAAAAAAATTCACCCCCCTCACAGTTTTCACGAAGGGCAAAATTAGCTATATAGACGGAAACCACTTTTTGCACCAGGCTGTAAACATATTTTTTTTTCTGCTGTAAAGTTGGGCATTTTATCATGCGGGTCTATGGGATTGACTCTCTTCTGCAGCCGGTCTCCAGTGGCCAGTCGATGAACTGCAGTTTAAGTCACTTCAGTGTTGGATTCAAGAGAGAGACTGGAAGGTTGCCGCTCGATTGTAACGCATTACTTTTAAAAGTAACTTTCTCCAACATTGGATATACTGTATAATGTTGTATTACACATGTTGGTGGTTTACCATGGAAGCTTGTATCCATCACGTAATGAAAAAAATAAAAAAAGTTCATTGTAACATTTTATCTCACAATTCTGGCTTTCTCACAAATCTGAAAAAAAGTCAGAATTGTGAGATATAAAGTCACAACTTTTTTATATAAACACTGACAATTCTGTGAAAATAGTGTGACTTTTGAGATAGATAAGTCGCAATTAAATTTTGCTTAAATATTATAATTCTGACTTTTTTTTTCTTGGGGAAAAAGAGAAAAGGACAGAATTCTGAGAAGTAACGTCAGAATTGTGAGATATGAACTTACAGTTGTGAGTTATAAAGTTCAAATTGTGAGAAATAAATGTCGAAAAAAGTTGATTTTTTTTAAATATTATTATTATTATTATTATACCCTGGGTGGAAACAAGCGTTCTGTAAAAAAAAAAGTGATATGACAAAAACATATGTTTTTACATTTACTTTAACTCATCAAAATAATTGTAGCAATTCCAACTTTTTTTATTAGTTATATGAGATTCAACTCAAACTCAAATTTCAAATTCAACTCATTTTTTTTTTTACATCAGTGTAATATAATTTCAATTAAAATGACGTGTACGGCCAATTTCATACTTAAAATTAAGGCAGAAACTTTAAGTTTTTAAGTTAAAATATTTGGAAATGTTTTAACAGTGTATATTCTAAATTCTACAGTGTTTCAACCCAAATTTGATTCAAATATGGACAAACCCAACCTTTGAGTTAAATTTTAATAAAAAAATTAAAAAAACGTAACCAACCCAGCGGTTGGGTTTGTCCATATTTGACCCAGATTTGGGTTGAAACAACCTAGCATTTTTTAGAGTGTAGTTTTCAGCACTAAGGCTCTACTCCAAAACCTAGACAGCTGCCTTCTAAGGGCACATTCTGATAAAAACTTACACAATTTACAGTGCTGAGCTGATATGGACTAATGGTGCAATACTTTGCAAACACATCTTTGGATAAGATAAAATAATATGTTTCAGACTGAACTATCCTTTATTAATACTTCTGGATGAATTATATTCATTATTTTCTTGGTAACACTTTACAGTAAGGTCTTGTTTGTTGACATTAGTTAATGCATTTGAACTATATAATAACAACTAACAATCAACAATATATTTTTTACAGCTTTATTCTTTGTTAATGTTGTTTAACAAAATAATTTATCCATGTTAGTTCACAGTACATTGCATCAATGTAAACATACAGGTTCTGATGTGAAAAATATATATTCGTAAACAAATCATTGTTTCAACAAAAATATGAAGCAGCTCAACTGTTTTCAACATTGATAATAATCATAAATGTTTCTTGAGCATCAAATCATCATATTATAGTGATTTCTGAAGGATCATGTGACACTGAAGACTGGGGTAATGATGCTGAAAATTCTGCTTTTATCACAGGAATAATTTACATTTTACTATATATTCACATAGAAAACAGCTATTTTAAATTGTAATAATATTTACTGTGGTTAAATGTTGTCTGGTCTGCTTTCAGCTTCCTCGTAGCTGATGTAATATTGTCTTGCACACTAAATACACCCCTGCATATGAATCATTTGAATAGCTCTAATGGTTATTCATCCCTTTGTTCGGTATTGTTGTGTCTTCTTCTAAATATGTCGGGAAAGAAAAGACCTCACTCACATGATGCCTGAGAGTAAATCGAGCTACTGATGTAAAACAGAATCCTTCTTTTAAAGCATTGGCATGAACTGAATGGATCGGATCCAGAATCAACAGTCTCAGTGAATGACTTGATATCACAAGGTTTTTCTGTGACGCTGCAGCTGCGTTACAATAAACCTGCACTTTCCATTTCAAAAGCCTTGCATTATGCTCTCAGCACGAGGACACGATTTCTCTCTGAGCAAAGGAATACCTACTAACTGATATTTGTTCAGCTTCTAGATGTGATAACACTGATATCCTGTTTACTAAAAGTTCAAAAGTATTAAAGAATGACAACAACAGATGGCGAGCAGCGTCTGTTAAGCTCAACACAATTAAAAAAAATCACTATAAAGTATTATAAAAGGTCTTTCTTTCTTTGCTTGTTTGTTTGTTTATTTATTTATTATTATTATTTCTTTTTGACACCAAAGTTACACTGATTTGGTAGCACTTTATTTGGTAGCACTTTATTTGAAGGTGTCTGTGTCACAGTGTAATTATTCATTTAAAGGCTGAGTAATATTATTTTACATGTACTTACTTTAGGGTTTATTTAGGGTTAGGGTTTGGTTTAGGATTAGTTGCATGCAATTATGCATAATTTATAGTAGTTGTTACAGTATTTGACAGTATAATATAAGTTTACTTACAGTATAATTAAATAATAATGAATGAAAATTACCCTTTATTTTACCGTGTGCTTGTTACGTTACATGTGGTTACCATAGTAATAATAACTATAAATTATGCATAAATAATGACATGCAACTTATCCTAAACCAAACCCTTAACCTAACCCTTATAGTAAGTACATGTAGTTCATTAATATTACTCAGCACTTAAATTAATAATTACACTGTGACACGGACACCTTAAAATAAAGTGTAACCCTTTATTTTAAGGTGCCCTTGTTACAGAACTGAGTAAAATTAAATTAAACACATTATTATGGTTAGAGTTTGGTTTAGAGTTAGTTGCATGTAATTATGCATATTTTACTGTAATTACTATGGTAAGTACACATGTAATGTGTAACAAATACACTGTAAATTTAAGTGTTACCAAAAAGTCAAATGGACTTCAGTGTGAGTAAATGATCTTTAGTAAATGAGTTTTAATTTTTGGGTGCATACAAATTTTATTGTAAAATTAAATGTATTGGAAAGAAATTAGATTTTGTTAAAATATTGTATATTCTGTGCAGCACAGAATATTGTGTATCGCATGAGTTGCAGATTGAACTGGATCCTGTATAAACACAATCCGTCTCTGCTGTAAATGCTGTGATATTGTTAGTTCACTGTAGACCTGAAGAGCATTCAGAAAAATACAAGGCCACAGTTTAGAGATGTTCAAAGCACAATAGGTTTTTAATCTCATCTATATGTTTAGAACAAAATGTATTTTCCTCACTGTGGTTTTTAAATATTATGATTGATTAAAGATTCAGTATTCCAATCTTTCTCTCAGCTTATCATCACTCTTCAGTTTTGACCTTTTTGGGAGACAAAACTAAGAAAGGCACACACACACATTCATTTGACTGTCTGACACACACCATAGACTTCTGCTGAAACACACTTCAGTGCAGTTTGTGTTTTCATTCATAGAGAAAGTATAAGATAAAAAAGACTCTCTCACTCACCCTGAGCAGTTTTCTGGACTCCAATGTTGCTCTCTGTAACTCCACATGTACTGTGATCTCTTGTGTGTGTGTGTGTGTGTGTGTGTGTGTGTGTGTGTGTGTGTGTGTGTGTGTGTGTGTGTGTGTGTGTGTGTGTGTGTGTGTGTGTGTGTGTGTGTGTGTGTGTGTGTGTGTGTGTGTGTGTGTGTGTATGACGTGACGGGCAGGTGACAGAAAAGCGGCAGGTGCTGCTGCCAACAGGTGTGTGTGTGTGTGTGTGTGTGAGAGAGGGAGAGAGAGAGAGAGAGAGAGCAGTGACTGGAGGATTACTTTAGGGAAAAAGAAAGAAAGAAAACACTTCACACTTTGTTATACTATTTCCATGTTAGACATTAGATGTTACGTTTACTTGGTACTTTAGCAATAACAAAGTATAAAACAATGAACATTTACCATAGTAGCCTAACCCTTTTTATCCTAAATACCATAGTTCCTACAGTTATTTCTACTCTAAAATCATATTAATTTAATGTTACTTTTTGGATATCACAATTTTAAGCATTTAATATTGTAAACCTAAATTTAAACTTTAAGCATTTAAAATTGTAATTTTAAATGTTTTTAAAGTCAGCGTGAAACAGAAGTTGCACTCGTCTTTTCTTCTCTGTATCAAGGTATATCTGAGTGAAACGCTTCTAGAACAAGAACAGATGTGGGCGGGGCTTGATTGTGTCTGTGAGGAATTGATTGGATGGTTGTGGTTTGCTATTGGTGGATCTCATGTGAGTGACAGGTTATAGCCCCGCCCTCATCATCAGAGAAGAGAAGAGATGCTGCAAGAGGAAGCTATTCTGATTCAAGATTACAAGGAACATGAATTTAAAACAGTATTGATGTGCACAGATAAATAATTTATAATAAATACTGCAATAATCATTAAAAAATTGTCGAACTTTTTAGACTTTTTTTTTATTATTATTATTTTTTTATTTAACAGAGAGACATACAAACCAATAAAGTCTAGTAGCGAACAATCTAGTAATTCCATAATTCCAGAAGTGAAATAAAAGTGTGTTAATAATGTATAGGTGTGTGTGTGTGTGTGTGTGTGTGTGTGTGTGTGTGTGTGTGTGTGTGTGTGTGTGTGTGTGTGTGTGTGTGTGTGTGTGTGTGTGTGTGTGTGTGTGAGTGTATGTATGTGTATGCATAAACATTTATTATTTATTACCATCGTCATTACCATCACCACCACCACTCCTCACTACCATCATACTGCCAACATTGTATTAGTCAATTTTTATTTTTATTCTTATTTCCATCTTTCCTCCTATGTAACAATTGCCATTGTCAGCACTCTCCAAAAATAAAAGATGCTATAATAATATAATATAATATAAGATAAGATAACTCTCCCCCTACATCTCTTCGGTCCCTATCTTCTCTCTTTATTTTTTATTTATTTTTTTATGTTATGTGTAGTGCCTAAGGTGCATTAGAAGGAGTACAGTGTGAGAGTGTCCCAACTTGGGACAGAGATGCTGTCCCATGGACGCCACTTCTTGTCTGTCTAGCCTGCCTAAGTGTTTGAGGTTTTTCATATATATATAAAAATATATATATATTTTTTTTCCCTATTCTATGTTGTGGTGCATTAAAAACACATGAAAAGATTAGGGGGGAATTTGGAAACAATCAATTGATTTAACCATAGCAGTAGTGATAACAATAAACACCAGGTTAGTAATTCCAGAACAGCACTGACAATAATAATATTGATAATAATAATAATAAAAATGATAATGATGATAATGATGATGGCAATGGTGATAGCAATGATGAGAGCAACGACAATAACAGCAATTACAACAATAATTAAAACAATAATAATAATCATAACAGTAACAGTAATGATAATAATGACAATGATGTCAAAAATAACAAAAATGCAGTAATATCCGTGGGTTGATTAAAAAGCTGTGAGGAGTCGGAGTTGAGAGGAGAGAAAAGATTCATAGTTGTAAGTGGTCAGAAAGCGTTGGATGGCAGAGGTCAGTTTCAGATGTGTAATTATGAAGGGGAGATGTGTATTCCATTGTAATGAAGTCTGTAATAAGATTTTTCCCATGGTTAATGTGTATGTTGTTACGAGTTTTCCAGTTCATGAGGATAGTTTTTTTGGCGATGGTTAGAGCTACGATGAGCATTTTAGAGTTTATAGTTTTATCAGTGATTATTGTGAGGTCCCACAGAAAGCAAAGTGGGATGCGGTAACCGACTATAGTGGATAGTGACTGTGTGACCTCTTCCCAAAAGTGTTTGCATGGATGTATGCATCTATAGAATTGTGATTGCAATGTGTGCAAACTTCTGATGTGAGACCCATTTTAGCTAATCTATTGCCCGTGTAGTGTGTTCTATGAAGCGTTTTGTATTGTATTAACTGAAGATTAGCATTTTTGGACATGAGATAGATGTTTTGACAGATTTGGGTCCAGAAGTTGGCATCAGGAGCTATTGAAAGATCGTTTTCCCATTTTATTTTTGGTAAGTATATGGTCTCAAGTTGATTGGAAATAATTTTGTATATTTTAGAGAGAAGTTTTTTTTGAGAGGAAATGTTAACCAAATCTGATATTGCCGGTGGGAGTTCTGAATTTGCGTCTCTGATGTTTATTTTTGCCAGAACAGGAGATTTGAGTTGTAGGTATTTTAAAAATTCATTGCTCCCGATGCCAAACTCCTGGGCCAATTGCGGAAATGTTGTTAATGTGTTAGATTTGAAAATATGGTTAATGTGGGTGATACCCCTTTCAGCCCATGTGTGAATTTTTTTTATTTTTCTATTGCTTATAAAGTCACGGTTGCTCCACAGTGGGGTGAGGTTAAATGGAGCTAATATAGAATTTGTGATTTGGTGAAATTTTCATCAGGCTGTCAGAGTGGCGGCTATAGTTACTGCATTAAAATGTGTGTGTTTAATTGATTTGGTGAGGAATGGTCTGTCAGCTATATTTAATTCTTTGCATAGTGACTTTTCTATGTCTAGCCATATAATATCGGATTGGCTGGGGTGGATCCATTTGTATATGTATTGCAGTTGGTTAGCCATTGAGTAATATTGAAAATTTGCTGCTTCTAGTCCTCCTTGAACCTTGTTTTTTTTGTAGTGTAGTGAGTTTTATCTTTGGCGTTTTATTTTTCCAGTAGAATTGAGTGATAATGGAGTCTAGTGATTTACACCAGGTGAGTGTGGGGTGGGTTGGAATCATTGAGAATAGATAATTAATTTTTGGTAAAGTCATCATTTTTATTATATCCTGCCAATTATGGAGATTGGAAGGTTGATCCATCGAAGCAAATCGTCTTCTATTTTCTTTAGCAGTGGTGTAAAGTTGAGTGTTACCAACTCTGACAGTCTGGAGGAGATCTTAATGCCTAAGTAAGTGATGTGGTCATGACATATAGGTATAGGTGATTGGTGGGGTGCCACATCCCATTTGGTTTTATGTAAAGGGAGGATGGAAGATTTATTCCAGTTCATTGCGTAATCTGATATTTTTGAGAAGGACTTTTAATTATTTCTTGAGTAGATGCTAGAGGTTCTTGTATAAATAGTAGAATATCATCTGCATAAAGTGAGATTTTATGTGTTTGTTGTGGTGTTTCAATACCTTTGTTTGCTGGGATTTGGCGGATAGCTGCTGCTAAGGGTTCAATAAAAATAGTGAATAGGGATGGAGAGAGTGGACATCCCTGCCTCGTCCCCCTGTACAGTGTGAAGCTTTGTGATGTTAGTCCATTGGTTGTGACTGTGGCAGATGGTGATGTGTATAAAATCTTGATCCATTTAATAAATGACTCTCCAAAGCCAAATTTTTGTAATGTGGTGAATAGAAATTTCCAGTTGACCCTATCAAAAGCTTTTTCGGCATCTAATGTGGCAATGAGAGTGTCTTTCTGTTGTACTGATGAGTAATGCATTAAATTGTATAATCTGCGGGTCTTGTTGGATGCGTGGAATTTTTTAGACTTTAATGTGAATAAGCCTTCCTCCCTGCCTGCTGTTGTAGTACCCTTGTCTTACACTGGATGGAGCCATATATCACAAAAGGATGACCAGCTCTCATTATGGGGCAGGAGGACCCAAAACTCAATCCATTTACATGAAAAGTAAAGCTCTGGTCAGGCATGAATTAATTAACGTTCAGTGTGTGAACACAGTGATACATTTTGTTTTGTATGTCGTGGTTGTTGAATTTGTAAAGTGTGTCCAGGCGAGACGTAATATTGTGTGGAGAAAAACAAACATGTAAGAAAAGTAGAACATTGTGCTTTTGCCATAGATCTCCAAGTTCATATGAGGGTGTTGTGTGTGTGACTGAGCCTAATTCAGACTCCCTGATGGTTCCTGTGGCCCGTTTAGTCAACTTATCAGAAGTTCAGGGAGGAAAAGCAGCACAGTGTCCTCCTTAGAATAAATATAGATGCTTTAAGATCACATGCGGAACACTGCGGCACACACAGTCCTGCCGAGGTGGAGTGTGTGTGTGTGTGTGTGTGTGTGTGTGTGTGTGTGTGTGTGTGTGTGTGTGTGTGTGTGTGTGTGTGTGGCGAATCTCCACCTGTCTGCTGGATGGAGAAGAGCTGAATTTGGGTCACACACACACACACACACACACACACACACACACACACACACACACACACACACACACACACACACACACACACACACCAGCCAGCCCTGGGTGATCCTTTAAAGCTGCACTGCAGATAGGCAGAAAGAGAGGTGACCTGTTTGCATCCTTCAGCGTGCAGGATCCGTGTAGTGATGCTTATCATGATGAATGATACCGTCATCAGAGGACGAGATGGGTCATTGTTATGGCAACGAGGCTGATAATGGAAATGATTAACGAAGCATTGAGTTGTTACACTGTTTCCATTTTGTACTGCTGTATTCATCATATTCTCAACCAGACGTTTACATAATTCAAATACAGAAAGAATAACTACATTTTAAAATGTACAGTGCACATCACAGTGTTACGATGTTGGGGGTGGTTGCCAAGGTGTTGCTAGGGTGTTGGGGTGGTTTCTATGGTGTTTCTATGCAGTTGCTATGGTGATACTGATGGCTACGGCATTGCTATTTGCCTACTAGTGTTCCAAGGGGTTTTTACCACATCAATGTGTGTTTACTAGGGTATTGTGGGTGGTTGTCAGGGCGTTGCTAAGTGCTTGTCATAGTGTTCTGGGGTATTTTTAGTGCATTGCTGTGTGGTTGCTAGGGGTTGAGCATAGTTGGCAGGGCGTTGCTCTTAAAGGTGTTAAGCACTCCGACATATAGCGCACTGCGCCCCCAGTACGATTCCCAGCTCAAGGTCCTACGCACTTAGTGTGTTCTAAGACTGGTTTTAGCATGTTGCTATGAATTTAATGGTTGCTAGGGGGTTGAGGGTGGTTGGCAGGGTATTGCTATGTGCTTAGTGTGTTCTGACTGGTTTTAGCATGTGCTATGAAGTTAATGGTTGCTAGGGGGTTGAGGGTGGTTGGCAGGGTGTTGCTATGTGCTTAGTGTGTTCTGAATGGTTTTAGCATGTTGCTATGAAGTTAATGGTTGCTAGGGGGTTGAGGGTGGTTGGCAGGGTGTTGCTATGTGCTTAGTGTGTTCTGAATGGTTTTAGCATGTTGCTATGAAGTTAATGGTTGCTAGGGGGTTGAGGGTGGTTGGCAGGGTGTTGCTATGTGCTTAGTGTGTTCTGAATGGTTTTAGCATGTTGCTATGAAGTTAATGGTTGCTAGGGGGTTGAGGGTGGTTGGCAGGGTGCTGCTATGTGCTTAGTGTGTTCTGAATGGTTTTAGCATGTTGCAATGAAGTTAATGGTTGCTAGGGGGTTGAGGGTGGTTGGCAGGGTGTTGCTATGTGCTTAGTGTGTTCTGAATGGTTTTAGCATGTTGCTATGAAGTTAATGGTTGCTAGGGTTGAGGGTGGTTGGCAGGGTGTTGCTATGTGCTTAGTGTGTTCTGAATGGTTTTAGCATGTTGCTATGAAGTTAATGGTTGCTAGGGGGTTGAGGGTGGTTGGCAGGGTGCTGCTATGTGCTTAGTGTGTTCTGAATGGTTTTAGCATGTTGCAATGAAGTTAATGGTTGCTAGGGGGTTGAGGGTGGTTGGCAGGGTGTTGCAATGTGCTTAGTGTGTTCTGAATGGTTTTAGCATGTTGCTGTGAAATTAATGGTTGCTAGGGTGGTTGGTAGCTTGTTGCTATGTGCTTAGTGAGTTCTGAATAGTTTTAGCATGTTGTAATGAAGTTTGGTGCAAGGTTTCTTGGCTATTCATGATAGTTGCTAGAGGGTTTGACAATCCTATAGTCCGCCAGGTGAAAATTGTAAGTATGCTGATTTAGAAAGCAATAGCTGTCCTTAAACTGTATGTGCAAATGTTCAAACATTCAAGGCTAGGGGTTTGTTTAAATCACTAACCTAATCAATAACAGTGATTATTGCCCTAGCAAACACTGCTAATGTTTAAGAGTTGTTAGCCTGTTTGCATGTAGCATTTTCGCACAGGTCAGGTCCAGCACGAGGACTTACTCTGAGCCCAAACACTAAGTAGGTCATCATGTCTGTGTGTACCAGCGCTGCTCAATGCCGAATCGGGAATTCTCTGATCTTTTGTTGTCTTGTATAGAAACAGCGGAGGCTTAAGTTTCCTCCTCTCCTGTCTTCAGCTCGTACATTCTGTACAGATTTCATTTTCACGTTCTGTAATTGATGTGGTGTTGTGTTCTTTCAGAGATGTTCAAACCTTTCAAGCACCCTGCAAAACATTCTACTTCTGTTGCTATTACACCTTATACTGTATTTTTGGAGAACAGAGGCAGATCATTTACTTTACATGTTAGTGGTGTTTGCTTACATCACTGTTATACTACTCATACTTTTGAGAAGGGAAATAAAACTAAACCCAAGTTAAACTTCAGCACAGAAGGATCCTATAGAAAGTTCTGAGGGAGAGTTTAATGTATTGAAATATGCAACAAAAATGAATAGTAGTAGTTCTTGCGATCAAAATTACAGTTGGTTTTACTGTTTATTTTATTCAGTAATAAACTCATTGCATCAGTTTAGTTTGTTACTGTACTCCTGCGGTTGCCTTCTTGTTCATCAGGATGCATGTTTTGCTCCGAGTGCATGGTTGGGTTGTGAACTTATTTGGCTTATGCAAAGCCTGTGCATATGGTAATTGGCCTAATTTAAATATTTATACAACTTGATGTCTTCAGCTAAACCTGGTAAGAATAAGCAATGATGGGGAATTTGAATTCCTTTGATTTTAGTGTAGAATGTGCAGGCAGGCTTAATTATTTCCCTCGGATTGCAGTGAACTTCATAAAAAATCTGAATACATTTGCTTGTATTTACTCGGGTTATGTTTAGACTCAGAGCCCACACATGATGATAGTGCTTGAGTCCCCTGAAGACCTGCTGTCTGTGCAGAAAATGCACTCATCAGGGTGCTGAAATTATATTAAATAATTTTTCAAATGACCTTGGAGAAGGCGAGCTTGGTGTGAGTTTGGGACGTCACATTTGCCCAGTAAAAGAAAGAAGACATGCAGCATTACAACACCAGGGTGAGTAAATCATTACTTAATTTTCATTTTAGGGTGAACTATCCCTTTAAAGAGATGTTTGCCAAAGGCGTGCGTGTGTGTGTGTGTGTGTGTGTGTGTGTGTGTGTGTGTGTGTGTGTGTGTGTGTGTGTGTGTGTGTGTGTGTGTGTGTGTGTGTGTGTGTGTGTGTGTGTGTGTGTGTGTGTGTGCAACAAAATTATTGTACGATTATCAAACACATTTTTCTCTGATTTGTGGGAAATATACATTTATAATTATAAACCAAAATTTACAAGCCTCACATAATTAGTTCATAAAATATGTTTTGACGTCACTTTGACGATCCACATTTTCTTAATGCACCTTCTTTTACTGATCATTTGCTTAAAACGGAAAAAAATGTGTTTAATTTTCAGAGTTTCAGACCCTGAACTCTATGCATCGTGCATTATACAGTAGTTTTCACATGATTTGGGTAACAGGCTGTGCATTAGTTCGTAATGCATGTGTCAAGAGCCTGTAGGAGACTGCAAGAAGAGGAGCTGTGATTGGCTGTCTTCCTTCAGCTGAATTTTATGGGTGGTCACACTTGCACTGAGGGAAAGCCACCAATGGGAACTCTTCTTCATGCACCCCCGAAGAGACAGTATGTGAAGTACATGGTGCATAACAGATGACACACTTCTCCCAGATGGCGTGCAGCGGACTGTCCTGCTAACTGATTGTTCGGTTAGTTAAACACATTCTTACTGTGGTTAAAAATACACTGGCATGCCTTTAACCCTCAAGTTCTTATAAGCAAAATAATATGCATGACTTGTTTGGATACAGATTCTATGGCATGGTGAATTATGTAACATAGTTGTAATTTTCCAAAATCTGTTCTCTCAGAGTTTAACCTTGTCAAAATATGTATTCCTTTTCCATGATGAATAGATGAGGAGAATATTTTTGGAAAAGGGTAAACTTGTTTTCACACTTTGTGGATACAAATATAGCTGTTTAAACATGGATCTCAGCCAGTTGGATAATGTTTTCAGAGCCAAATAAGGAATTATCCTAAACCCGAGCTTGCATTGTTGGCCCTGTTATAAGATTGCAGTCAAATTTGCAGTTGGTGCTCATGTTATTTAGTATTTACTAAATACTGATGTATAATAATGAACTACATGAACTTAATAATTATGGCGACGCTTGCAAATGCATGTTGTTTCTATTTACTTTGCTTATTAATTGTAACATCTAATGTGTGCCTCACAGACACTGTAATATAAGGTGTTATCAGAACTGTCTTGTGATTCAGAGGAAAGGAAAGGAAAGGAAAGGAAAGGAAAGGAAAGGAAAGGAAAGGAAAGGAAAGGAAAGGAAAGGAAAGGAAAGGAAAGGAAAGGCTCTTCTGTCGGCTTTGCTCTGATTCGATGGCCTGATTTTCATACTTGAAGATTTCAGTTGTAGTGAAGGGGTTAAAAACAAGCTGGGATGCCCTATAGCCTGAGGACGTTCTAGTATTTTATCCCTCTTTCTCTCTCTCTGTCCATCCATCCATCGTTCTGTCTCTGTCCATCTACCATCCATCCATCCATCCATCGTTCTGTCTCTGTCTGTCCATCTATCATCCATTCATCCATCCATCTTTCTGTCTCTGTCTGTCCATCTATCATCCATCCATCATCCATCCATCCATCCATCCATCTTTCTGTGTCTGTCCATCTATCATCCATCCATCTTTCTGTCTCTGTCTGTCCATCCATCGTTCTGTCTCTGTATGTCCATTCATCCATCTATCATCCATTCATCCATCCATCTTTCTGTCTCTGTCTGTCCATCTATCATCCATCCATCCATCCATCATTCTGTCTCTGTCTGTCCATCCATCTATCATCCATTCATCCATCCATCTTTCTGTCTCTGTCCGTCCGTCCATCCATCCATCATCCATCCATCCATCCATCTTTCTGTCTGTCTGTCCATCCGTCATTCATTCATCTATCCATCATCCATCCATCCATCCATCCATCTTTCTGTCTCTGTCCGTCCGTCCATCCATCCATCATCCATCCATCATTCTGTCTCTGTATGTCCATCTATCATCCATCCATCCATCTTTCTGTCTCTGTCTGTCCATCCATCATTCATCCATCCATCCATCGTTCTGTCTCTGTATGTCCATCCATCCATCTATCATCGATTCATTCATCCATCGTTCTGTCTCTGTCCGTTCATCATCCATCCATCCATCCATCCATCCATCTTTCTGTCTCTGTTTGTCCATCTATCATCCATCCATCGATCCATCCATTCATCCATTCATCGTTCTGTCTCTGTTTGTCCATCTATCATCCATCCATCGATCCATCCATTCATCCATTCATCGTTCTGTCTCTGTCTGTCCATCTATCATCCATCCATCCATTCATTCATCCATTCATCGTTCTGTCTCTGTCTGTCCATCTATCATCCATCCATCCATTCATTCATCCTTTTTTTGGTCAAATTTTGTTAGAAAATCTTCCTTTGACTTGTTGACATTGCTTACTGACATTGATGTACTATTTGCATAATGAACCATGATTAGTCTTTTCTTTTTAACATTTATTCAACATCTAGAAGTTTGACCTTTATCCTCCAAAGACGCGTTATTATCGTGCATTTCACTTACACAGAACCAAAGCTTTCAAGTTTTAACTTTATTCTTTTGCTGCCTTAAAGCACTAGTATTTTCATCTAAAAATGCAAATCTTTGTAGTTTCTTCCACTGTTGTGTTTGATGCATTGCTCTTTCTCTCTGTCGTCCTGCTTCCCATCATACACCACGTGTCGGTGTGATCAGAGGAGCATGCGAGGTAAGATGTAACAATTAGTTAATGGAACATGAAGAGAACAAAACAGTTCTCATCTGCTCCAAAATCCCCCCATAATCTGCTTTTTAAAATGCCCAGTTAATCCTGCAGTGGCTTGGCAGTGGACAACAACGCTATTCGACCCTCTCATTCAATTAAATGTGTAGAGTCAGAGAGGAAACAGACGGTCGTGCCATTTACAGGATTTACTGTAACCAGACAAGAGGGTCGAGAGTGACGCTTCCTCACGCGCGCGTTTGTGTGTGTGTGTGTGTGTGTGTGCATGTGTGTGTGTGTTTGAGAGATGGACAGAGGGGGAGAGACTAAAGAAGGATGAGTGGAATGGAAAAATGACATGTGGCCATTTAGGCTGAATGCCAAAGTGTGATTTCTGAGCATTTGAAGCAGTGTGTGTGTGTGTGTGTGTGTGTGTGTGTGTGTGTGTGTGTGTGTGTGTGTGTGTGTGTGTGTGTGTGTGTGTGTGTGTGTGTGTGTGTGTGTGTGTGTGTGTGTGTGTGTGTGTGTGTGCTGTTCGCCTTGGGCTGAGCAAACTCTCTGTAGCTGATGTGGGTTTTAAATAGCAGCTCTGGAGGTTCAAACCAACATCACAGAATCCAGCAGAGAAACACACACACACACACAACAGCATGCACAACCAGAGCACCTGACAAGGTGTCTGCGCTAAAAGCTGTGTTTTTAAAACATATTGTATTGATTTGAAAGAATGTTATATTATGGAGTTTTTGCTATAGTTAAAGTACTTTTTTCCATCTAATTTTAATGTTCAGAGTCACTTTAAGTCTCTGTTGGACTTCCTAAAAAAGTTGTGCATCATCATCTTCATTAGAAGGAAATATTTGCAAAATATTTATACAATACAATACCGTTAAAGTTCTTTTTAAGACAATAATACTTTTATTCAGGAAAGATCCAATAAATTGATCAAAAGTGACAGTAAAGACATTCACAATGTTACCAAAGATTTCTGCTTCAAATGAATGCTGTATTTGAACTTTTGCTCTTTTGAACTTTCTATTCGTCAAAGAATCCTGCAAAAAAAAAAGGTTTCCACAAAAATATGAAGCAGCACAACTCTTTACAACATTTATAATAATTATAAATGAGCATCAAATCCTCATATTAGAATGATTTCTGAAGGATCATGTGACACTGAAGACTGGAGTAATGATGCTGAAATTCAGCTTTGATCACAGGAATAAATTACATTTTACAGTATATTTACATAGAAAACATCTATTTTAAATTGTAATAATATTTCACAATATCACTGTTTTTACTGTATTTTTCATTAAATGCAGCCTTAATGAGCAGAAGAAACTGTTTTGAAACAATCAATCTTTTTGCTGTTCCATTTGCTGCCTCTAGTGGTTTTTTGCCCAGCAGCTTTCACACTAAATATGAACTAAAATATACTACAGTACACAGCGAAGTGGGCCAGAGGTTACATAATGCAGATGACACCTGATATTTTATATCAAGTGCATGAATAAAAAGACAGGAGAGAACTGAGCTGGCACATTTCGCTGATCTCTGTTTCTGCTGACATTCACTGTTGAAACGAGGGAACAGCATTGAGTCGGTTTCCTCCGTCTTTATTTCCAACTGCATTGCTGTAATTAGATTCAGCTCCCACACACACCTTTCTCTGTGAATCAAATACGCACTTCCCGTACTCCGTAAGTAACGAGCAATTTCACTCATATTTAATTCAAGTTTAAATATAAGGTCATATGTGCATCTGCTGACAGATGTAGTTTCAGTGTCTGGACTGTATTAATCTAAAGACAGGATTTCATTTAACTATATATATAAATAAAGGTTTATTCGGTTACTAAACACAAAACAGAATATAACAACAAATTCATTACAAACAAAGAAGGTAGCCGAACAGGTGTAGGCTGAAGCCATGGCTTATTACGCCTACCCTATTTACATCATTTACATCAACATCTACCCATCAAAATTTGAACATAAACAATATACATGTATAAACATATGCAAACATACACTCATTCCTATACACATACTGCATACTCATATACATACATATATACATACATACAAACCTCTGCACTTGATTACAAATATTTATTTATTACTTATATTATTGAAATCTAAACACAACAATTATGCATAAACTTATCTTGGGCAATTTTTCTTAAGCATCCGAATATTTGTCAAAAATTAAGATTTTAAACTGTTTTTTAAAGTAATGAATGGAATTACTCCTCTTAATATCATCAGTGAGACCATTCCACAAGTCGACCCCTTTTACCGAGATGGTGTTCATTTTAAAGTTTGATTTATCTATCACTTATGACAACTGAAAATAATAACATCTCTATTATGTTCCTGAAATCATCTCATAATGACTGCAAGCTCAACCTAAAAACCTTTTCATTGTGTTGTGTGTGTCTGAATGGTGTCTTTGAGAGTATATGTGTTTTGATGCTGGAAAAGTGCATGCTTGGAGGTGATAATGAATGAGAAGCAGAAGATTTGTAAGAGCACCTTTGAGAGCTCATGAAGAGGTGTGGATAGTGCAATTTATAGTCAGACCGTGAAACAACGTGAGATGAACCATGTGGTCGGTCTCACAAGCAGCTGGTAAGAAAAGCAAAGTAACGTTATGTTTGTGATGTCACTGCACAAAATTAAACTGTGAAGTTGTAAGTGTTCTTTTGTGTGTTAAAGCAATTCGTGTGAATACAGGTGTGTGTTAAATCTGTCAAAACCTTTTTTTTAGGATGTCCTTAAAGGTAAAAGAATTAAAAATATTTCATAAATAGAGCAATAAGCCATGAGAGTTCTTGCATGGTAAAATCACTGTAAAGCACAGCATCTAATGACTTTGCTTTCATAAAACAGTGGCATCAGCAATACGAGACACCAGTGTTCAATCAGAAGGAGAGACAGGAGGAGAAAAGTGTTAGGCTTGGTTTACATGCCAAGATCCAGATCAGCAGCTGGTAAAAAAAAGTTATGTTATTGCACAAAAGTAAAGATTTAAAGCTTTTAATTAAGTTTGGGCCTTTCCTTCAACAGGTTTACATGCACCCAAGGTCTAAAAACTCTAATTTTCTTATAATCTCCACTGCAGCATCAGCTCTTTTCTCCCAGTGTCTGAAACGCTTCGATCGAAGATTCAGTCTCTCTAAACTCCGCCTGCTCTGATTGGTCAGATGGCCCAGTCTGCTGTGATTGGTCAGAAAGCAAACGCTCATTATCATATCTGAATCTCAGCTCTTGATCACAGTGATACGAACAGTAACGATGGCGTGGGTTTTACCGTATCAATCTCATCAAAGTGGATTTGCTTTGTCAGCAGAAAACAGCGACTTCTCGACACGAACCAAACTCTTCCAGTCTCAGATAAACTACAGTGATTGAGGGCGGAGCTAAGAGACGCTGTTCAGCCAATCAAGACCAGAGGCTGGAATTATGCTAATTATTTACAAACCTACGCAGGATCATCAGGAAGTGAGACTTGAATTACTGACGACTCGTTTCAGTTCAAAATCACTTCTTTCTTTTAGGAGACAAAAACTCCATTTATCTGCACTTTGACCTTTGAAACTTTACATTCGCAAACAGCTCTATTGGGTCATATTCGAAAACCATGCACTTTAAATCATGACCTTCTTAGTGGTCGTTTACATGTGAAAGGATTATTAATAGGTATGCGTTTACAAAACTGTCCCTATAAGTTAAATCTGGGAAACCGCTCACTTCAGTAGAAAGAGGCCGTCTGACTGACATGGACAGTGACTGACCACAGATTGTTTTGATGTATGTTCCTTTAAGAGGTGGGTTTCTCTGAAATATATCATAGCGAGTTAATAAAAGACCACAATGATAAAAACACTCAGACTGTGATTTTTCAGTTTTGTGTGAATTATCCATGAGATTTTAGATCTGTTCCACCTGAGGTAAAGACTAGAAGTCAATGCAATTAGCTTTATTTAAGATCAATGTAACTCAACTTTACTGCATGTCATGATTTAGACAGCCAGGTTAATGCTTTTGTTTAATGCACGTCATTGTGAATGTTTCCCAGTCTGCATCAGTCAAGTTATTTATTTTTTTACTGAAAATGTGAAATATTAAACAATGCTTAAAGCCAGGCTGGCTTACCTTGAGTGATCTGACATCTGCAGCCCATGGAGAAACAACACATTCAGAGAGAGACAGAAAAACACTGTCTGCCTTTTGTTATGCTGCTCATCCGGTTTACACTGAATATGATATCTGAGATGCATACAGTTAGAAAGGAGTATAAAACAAGTCCTGTATCTCGTCTCTGCTGACAAGAAAAGATAGCAGAGTTTTAGCAGAATCACTTGTAACATTTCCTTCAATTCACTTTCCCTCGCAAAAGTGTCTAGAATATTGCAGAAATGTTCCACTCAAGTTGTTTTATTCAGTCATGTTTTGTGTTTATAATCCCATGGATGCAATTATGGTTGCATTATTGAAGGGAAGCTCCAAAAATATTGTTTTAATACAGCATTTAAAACACTAGAGCTGTGCTGACCGTCTCTGTCCTGTCTAAGCAATCTCTAATCTTTATGGGTTTATGCCTATCTTTTACCCTAAAAACATTAACCTAAACGTATAGTTAGTTTGAGCTGATTTTTAGCTGTTGTCACTGAACAGATTTGGGCAGCTGTTCCCTTCTGAACACGGATGTTCTCGTGTGTCTCACAACCATCTGCCACGTCACATAAGCTCTTCATGTGGTTTTGACATCTCCGTTCATCTCTCTCTCTATTTGATGTGCTAAAAATACATTTCAAAGAGTAAACAAAGACAGAATAACTGTTGTTTTGTGAGTAGTGGAGCTAGGTTTATTAGGTATGAATTGCTTGATGGTTATATCTCCACAAAACACATCGGATTGTGAATAGTAAGTAAAAATGTAAGAAACACGTTTTATATAGGACAATTAAAACAGCAAAGCTGACGATTCAACACAATAAAATACATGCATAAAACAACATAAAATAATCCTCTAAAATAACACCAGGGTTTTTGAGAGTAAACATCTATAGTTCTGAGTAATTCTCTAATTACTTAATTAGATGAGCTGTGCTTAGAACTCGTCGTTAATGGTGAATATATGCACAACACATTCAAGTTTCGAAGTTGTTTGTTTATTATTAATTTAATGTATTTATTTATTTAACATTGGTGTCTTTTATCATATTTCTAAAATATTGTGGTAAAATCCCTCTAATGCACGGCCTCTTGTGGCAATGAGACACTAGAGGCCGTGCATTAGAGGGATTTTACCACAGTTGAAGTTACCATGGAATCAAAATTGACAATTCTTATTTTTTTATGGAATATTGCAGTATTTATCGGTGCACATCATTATTGTTTTAATAATCTTGAATCAGAATATTTTCTCCTTCCTCTTGCAGGATCTCTTCTCTTCTCTGATGACGAGGGCGGGGCTATAACCTGTCACTCACATGAGATCCACCAATAGCAAACCACAACCATCCAATCAATTCGTCACTGACAAAATTAAGCCACATTTGTTCTTGTTCCAGAAGTATTTCACTCAGATATACGTCACAATAGAGAGGAAAATACTTTATTAATTTAGCAGGTTTTTTTATCCAAAGCAAAATGTGGTTTGATTGGCCTGTTTCTGTTTCAGAGGTAGTGAATCAGACTGAATGATATGTTTTTGTTTATTTGTTTTCATTGAATGCATTGATTGGCATGGTAGCGTTTGCATTGATTACTGACTAACTCTTTTCCTCACAGAGAGAGAGAGAGAGAGAGAGAGAGAGAGAGAGAGAGAGAGAGAGAGAGAGAGAGAGAGAGAGAGATGCCTGTGGCACCGTTTACACTGATGACTGATTGATTGACCAGGAAAACACTCAATATTGAATTCAAGTGTTTGCGTGCGTGCGTGCGTGTGTGTATGTGTGTGTGTGTGTGGGTGTGTGGGTGTGTGGGTGTGTGCCTGTGTGTGTGTGTGAGCAAAAGAGAGATTATTGGACACGGAACAAAAGATATTGACAATAACCTTTAAAGGAATAGTTCACTCAGTTTAAATCCTGTCAGTGACGTTTTGTCACGTTCATGTCGCTCTAAATGTTCTTGTTTTTCCTCTGTGAATGTGAAAGTGCCCTTTTCCATGCAGCTGAAGTGGATGCATATTTATATTTAAAATATTTATATTTAATATTTACAAAACAATTATCTGATCGCAATTTTTATATTGTTTTTTTTTTATTATTTTTTATATATATTTTATTATTTTTATATATTTTTCATATTGTTTCAAACCAAGTAACAGTAAGTAAATGATGACAGAAAGTTCATTTTTGGGTGAACTGTCCCTTTAAATCGAATTCTTATGGTGTGATTTTACTTCATTTGACCAATCAGGGAGACTGACACACACACACACACACACACACACACACACACACACACACACACACACACACACACACACACACACACACACACACACACACACACATATTACAGTGTTCAAAAGTTTTGGGTCAGTATGATTTATTTAATGTTTTTTTAATAAGGAACATACAAAAAACACGTAAATTAAACAAGAAAAATTTTGTGATATTTTTACAATTAAAAATAGCTGTTTTCTATATGAATATATTGTCAAATATAATTTATTCCTGACATCAAAGCTGAATTTTCAGTATCATTACTCCAGTCTTCAGTGTCACATGATCCTTCAGAAATCAGTATAATTTGATGATTTGATGCTCAAGAAACATTTATGATTATTATCAATGTTGGAAACAGTTGTGCTGCTTCATGTTTTTGTGGAAATCGTGATACATTTTCTTCTCAGAATCTTTTGATGAATAGAAAGTTCAAAAGAGTATATTGAATTTATTTGAAACAGACATCTTTTGTATCGTTATAAATCCTATGAGTCCTTGCCGAATCAAAGTATTAAGTTCTCACTGTATAATATCTTTCTGACCCCAGACTTTTGAACAGTAGTGTATATAATCTGAACATTTCCATCACTCTAATAATCTCCATCATCAATCACCAAAGAAGAGATGAATAGTGTATTGCTGTTACGTAAATTCATTAATATTTGAGAAATATACTCTGTTTCAGGTCACTTCAGGATAATCCAGAACAGAAGTTTGAGGGTTCGAGTTTGGTTCAGGACAGAGCTTAAATATGTTTGAGGTGGGATCAAACGGAAAGGTTGGGATTGAATCTCGCTTCATCCCATCCGCTTCTGCGGAGAGAAGGGAGTCAAAAGGATAAGTAGGCCTATGCAAAAATGTTCCGTTTGTCAGGCATTTAATCCAAAGCAAGTACTGTAGACTGTAGTGACTGATTCCTATTGGCAGCTCGAGGCTAAAAGCTTCTTCAAAGATGAAAGAGGAGCAGGAATATGTGTGTGTTCAGCCTCACACACTTCTCAGTAAACAGAAAACCTCCGTAATTGGATCAATGGGATGCAGTGCATTTTTAAAAAGACGGAAATCATATTAGTTCCTTCTCTTAGACAGTGAACATTCACTTTTATTTTCTGTCTCTAATTGAAATGTTTTAAACATAACTTGTTTGCTAATATTGTTTTAATTTTCAATCGATTTATTTTTTTGCCTACATGCGTGTCCTTGATATCACTTTCTTTTTGTAAAATCCCTCTAACTAACAGCCAGTTCCTTAATGACATCATCCTGCAGGAAATGACATCATTTTAGGGGACAAGCAGCACAAACACCAGTTAGTGGATTTGATGGATTCTGTGATTTTTTTTGATTTTTTTTTTCTCAGCATTAGTTGGTTTATATTTCTCTATAATATTCATCTTGTTTGATCAAATTACACAAATCAGTTTGATGGTAATTTTCGCATTTCAAAAGATGACTAACTTCAGCACTTTAGGAATATCTTTCTTTTCTTGTCATTGTGTAATTAAAAAAGTGAAAACTAATAATTGTAATTCTCTGAGGTTGACCAGAGCATACAGTATTTTTATAGCACATCAAGTTACTCAAACATACTTATTGGGTGACACTTTAGATTAGGGTCCAATTCTTACTATTAACTAAACTATTAACTATGATTTTTGCCTCAATAAACTCCTAATTTCTGCTTATTAATAGTTGTTAAGTTTAGGTATTGGGTAGGATTAAGGGATGTAGAATATGGTCATGCAGAATAAGGAATTAATATGTGCTTTATAAATACTAATAAACAGCCAAAATCATATTAATATGTGTTGTGGAAATTTTAATAGTCATTGATCCCAAACAGGTATCATAAGAGAAAGAACCTATTCAATGTATAAAAGTATATGTGTGTACGTGCTTGTGCGTGACTTTTCAGGAACATATGGGACAGGACCTCTGACCTTAGAGACGGTCAGTTTTGGCCAGTTTATTTCAGTACCAGTTTGTGTCTTTAAGTAGAAACTGAACAGCATTAAGGACCTTATCTGAGTGGGTGAAAGGTACAGCGGGTGAGGAGGAACCTTGAAAACAGTATAAAGGCTGTCTCATATCTTCCTGTTGTGTGTCACTCTCTTGCACAGCGTAACTTCTGTGTACTAGACTGAACCTATTCTTGCAAGAATAAATACTTTTCTTTTTATTAATTTGACTCTGATTGTCTCTTACGCAGTGATGATGTTTAACAGAATTTTTGCCACAACAATTTTGGTGTCAGAAGTGGGATTCCTTGGAAGTGCCTTCTGGACCTGAGAGCGGACGGTGTTTGGCCACCTGGACTGAGCAGTTCCAGCTCTACCTCGTAAGCTTGAGAGAGAGGGGCCGACCGCTATCGGGTCCGGGAGGGGCTCCACTGGAATCAAAAGAAAGCGAACCCGTGGCAACCAACATATCTCTGGTAAGAGACGTCTAAAATATTTTCTTTTGGGGAAAAGTATTTTGTTTCGGGTATGAAATGTGAGTGAACCATATTGGCTGAGGGCTGTTTCTGTGGTACGTAATCTGAGATTAATTGAGATCTATATATAGATCAAGAGGTTTCAAACAGATAGGTACCCTGAAAATTAGTTGTTCCACGACGGAGCAAATTGTTTTTAGGTACTGAGGCTAATTAGGGGGAACCAGAACAGTTTTTGGTAAACCTTAATTAGGAGGGCACTAATAGTGCAACCCGACCGATTTGGGTTAAAAGAAAAAATCGGGTCTGTTGGGGACGCCTAACAGATCAGGAAAACGCGCGTTGAAGAGAAATCCACAGAGAACAGAGAAGCAGCCAATATGGGGAAGTCTCAAGGTAAGCATGCAAATTTTGATACACCGGTTTTTCTATCAAATGAGAAAATTATGGGGGAAAATTTATGTTTTAGATATTGAAAAAACTGAGAAAATACCATGATTTCCCCAGGGAGGGAACACTGAGCACAACTAGACTGAAAGTAGTACGAGAATCAGTTGAACAGGGCAGTGAGAAACAAAAAGGTTGTTATGGCTGCATTCAACGTGTGATTAGGCAGATAAAAAAGTCGAACTGCCAGGAGAAATAAAGTTTTTACTTCTTCATCCAGTAAATGGATGCATGACATTAGATGTCTGAGAACTTAAATTTACATGATAAGGATTGAAGTAGCAAGCAGCAATAAGGCTGTCTGTGTGAAATAGAGGGAACTGTAAGTGAGAGACTTGATGGAAGAGGGAAGTGAAAAAACAAAAAGGTGGTGTGTGAGACATGTGTGTGTGGGGATTGTGCAAACAATCATGTACTGGTTAGATAATGAAGGAACTGGCATGTTTGAGAAAAGAAAGGAGAGGATAATGAAGGAACTGGCATGTAGGGAAAAGAGGCTAGAGTTAAAATATGGTAGATAAAGTTTGATGTTAGAAGTTTATAAGAGGGCAGTGTACCAGTCTTGGATGCCTCAGAGTCTCTCTCATTAAATGTCAGATAAAAGCTGTTATCTGAGCCTGTGTCATAAGTGAAAATAAGTTATTGATGGTAAAGCACAGTGTTTCAGTTGAAAATCATAGACATGGAGAGGTTAAAAGAAATCATTGCCGTTCAGAGGGCAATTTGTATTTGTAAATGTTTTAAATGTAAAACTGAATGACTTTAAAGAAGTCTTTAAAATAATAATACAGACCTTAAACGATAGAGGTGACATTTTGATTAGCGTATTTTAGGACCAGTAACAACTTTGTCTCATTTAGTCTCCACCATTCAGGACCGATGGCTCCGGCTACAGATGAAGTACACTGAATGTACGGTTGTGATCTAAATTCACTGAGTATAGTCTAAGCAGCTAGGTTTCTGCTTTTAAGATAGTTAATGGATTTAAGTGATTAAATACTGTTGTTATTGACCTGTCTCCCTGTGTGAACACTATTAGGCAATCCGAATGGCCCTGGTGACTCTTGAACGTGCCTTTCCTAAGCTCCAGAAAACAGCTGAGTTCTGTTGAAGAAAACTGATTGTATTGGGAAAGAGCGGTCACCAGTGTGTACGTGTGTACGAGTGGCTACTCAATGACGGGATGATCTTCCTGGCCAGGGGACAGCCCAACGCAGGGGGTCACGAAACAGGTGTTATTTGTGAGAAAGGTATGAGAGTTGAGCGCTGATTACTGGAGGCCACCGGGGTCAGCAGAGCATTGAGAGGTGAGATGCGCTGTGAGGTTAAAATAAACTTTACGGCAGTCTGACCCAGAAATGTGAGTTCCTCTATACCACTCACCAGAAACCGCATTGATTGTATGGCTTGTTTTTCATTGTGACAAGTGTCTGCAACTATGCCAGGGGACGACACCCTGAAGAGAAGAAAATTAAAGATAAATGATTAGCGGGAGTGGACTTTCAAAAGCCAGCTGATTCCATGAGGTGATTGCCATTATTTGCTGCGGAGACAGTAACAAAACTTAATTATATGAGGGACATGATGTTGGTTGCCATATGGGCAAGTAAAATGTATAGAAGAGTTAATGTTGAGCTAATATGTCTATAACATAGTTTTAACTCTTTCAGGTCGTTAGGCATGGTGGTGGCTAAAGATGAAGACAGGCTTTTGTAGATTTGAGAAGAGTCTGGTTAACAAAGGTGAATGGTAAAAGGTTAATGTAATAAATTTAATATTACATTTTGTCTAAATTACAGCCTTAGGAGGCTGTTGAAAAAGATTATTTGTTTATAGTGAGAGAGACTGCTTGAGTGGAGGAAGGGATGGTAACTGTGTCTGTCTTTCTGTTATCGGCCTGCTAGAGCAAGCTAAAGAACAAAATAGTGATAATGAACCAAAACATCCCAGCTGACTTTGCTAAGATGAAATGAATAATGAACAGACATGCTTTGTCCATCATGGGTTGAGATAAACTAAAATGTTATAGATTTGAAGGCAATAACAAAGTGACATATTGGCTAAGTCAATATCAAATTATCCAGAGAGTCCTTCACATTTATGAATATTGTGAACAAAGGGGGAAAATGTTGTTTGACTGACATTGACAAAGTCTGTACAGCACGACCTGACCTGACAGAAACAATTGATGACTTTGAAAATGTTTGTAGATGACTGGCATAAGAGACCAAACAACAGGCCTGAAAAGCAGTATACACTGTAAGTCTGAGGGCCGTTGCCCTCCAAATACTCTGATAAGAAGATGTGTTTGTGGCTTTAAGTCATATTTTTGTTTCAGAGGCAGAGAAAGATGTCTGGAGGAATTTTGGCTTTGGGACAACGTTTGGGTTAGTGTTGATGGCAAACTTTATCCAAACACCATTAGGTTAGATTGATGCACGAGATGATTCATGCATCAAAAGGGGGGATGGTAACAATTTGGATAACAATTGACAAAATTTGGTTTATTAAGGGACGGTATATGTTGGGAGGACAAGGGGCTTAATAGGGTAAAAGCCTGGCAAGAAGCCATTCTTCTCCCTAACAAAATTGCTGTCTGTAAGTGTGCCGCACACGCTGATAACAAAATTGCAGGACTGTTTCAACAGGAGACGCCAGGGCAGATGCAGCAGCGAAGGCCGTGGCAGCACAGCAGACAAAAGAAACTACGTGTACTGTACTATCTGAAAATAACCTCGACATTTGTTTTTCTTTACAGAGCATGCAGACTTTTGATGCAAGGCAGAATGTGCCCAATAAAATAATGGTTATGGATGAATTTGACTAACTATCCTGGCCTAGATTGTTATTGTGGCAGAAAGAAACAAGGCCACACCTGCGCAGCGCATAACTTAAGATTTTCCTTTTGCAGAATGTCAGGAAGGATTGCAGAAAACAGAACTAATTCTGTTCCAAATGTATAAATATTGTGTTGTTGACATGAGCAAAGTGGGTTGAGTGTTTTTCAGGGTAAAAGGACCCCGAGTGCTATTAAGTGAGGAAGAAATTATTTAGTGATAAGATGATTTGTAAAATGAGAAGAAACAGAGTTGAATTGGACAAGTGTTGAGAATAAACTTGAAATTCTTAATGCATATCATCAGCAAGGTGAACAAATGGTGAAGACAAGCGGTCACTAACAAAATACTTAAGGTCTCCATTCACAGGTCAAAGCAGGAGATGGTTCACTCCAGTAGGGTTGCATCGTTATCTAAGGGGCAAATCTGGTAATGATCAGAAAATGGTTGGAGAGTGGGACACCTGGGTCGAAGCCTCTCACCTTAGACTACACCGACAGGCCTCAACAATCAAATATGAGGACAACGTGAGGGGTCAAAGGCTCGTGCTAGTAACAGCCTCCCTCACCGGCGAGGGAAGACTACGGCAACGACTCGCAAAGAGTCACCCTGGTGAAGACGGAATGTCCATGGGGCAAACGAGATGACCAACACACCCGGAGGAAGATGCACCAACTAATGGTTTGAGTTTAGCAAAAGAATCTGGTTTTGTGATGATTTTGATGATTTTATTTGATTGAATCAAAATATGGCTAGATCAAATGATTTGATTGATTAAAGATTCATTAGAAAATATTTCAGGTAAATTATAGGGATTATTATTGAAGAAACTTGATGATTAGGCTGTCCATTAAGGGTAAGAAAGGCCGATCATGGGAGAATATGTATGGTAATAAGCTAAAAGATGGTCCGTATTTGAAATATTAGAGTTAATTTTGAACAACTACATTGGTTAAAAGAATGGATAAAAAAAAATATATAAAACCTTTTCAGGATAGATTTTATTAAATATGGTGTTAAAAGTTAAGAAAATATGGTTAGGAAAATGGAGGCGATATATGGAAATGGGCGTGGACTGATGGTAAATGGATAAGATTGGTTAATCTTTGGGGGGTTGGGGGTACTGTACTACCAATTTCAGCGATAGGATTATCAATAGTTATGTTTACCATGCATTATAATGTGTTTCCAGCTCAGTACAGAGACTGGTTAAAGCTGGGAGTCTGTTCAATTGGATGAACAAAATATGATGATACAAGTAGTGGGAGCTACTGTGACATGTGTTAAAGTGTATGTTTCCTTTTCTTTTTCTTTCTTTCTATGAATGTTTTTGATATGAACAGAAGGTTAAAAGCTGTGGTTATCCGCTATGTGATGACGTACAAGGAGAGGGGTCGAAATGAGGGATTTTATTGTACTTTTATTTCTTCGTATTTCTTAGCCTGTTGAAATGCCATGTGGGTTTCAAGATGTGTAATGATAACCAGGGTGTTAAATTGATGTGTTTCCTACTTAAACTATACACTATTTCTTGTTTATACTGAGGTGACTGAGGGTCCGACCTAGGTCGGGAGTGCAATAACAGTGCTTATTCATTCAGCCCGGCCGCAGATAAAGTCTTTACTTGCTTGCTAATACTTAAGGGACTATCCCCACAAAAAAACAGCCTAGGCTTTTTACTTTTCCAAATGTTATTTCACAAATGTTTAAGAGAGTGGTCAGTGAAAACCAGAGATGAAGAGTATAAGTGTGATGAAATGACTTAAAATTTGTTCTATTATTTTTATTATTATGATTGGGTAATCTGAATGATAAAAAGGGGGGAATTGTTGTGGAAATTTTAATAGTCATTGATCCCAAACAGGTATCATAAGAGAAAGAACCTATTCAATGTATAAAAGTATATGTGTGTACGTGCTTGTGCGTGACTTTTCAGGAACATATGGGACAGGACCTCTGACCTTAGAGACGGTCAGTTTTGGCCAGTTTATTTCAGTACCAGTTTGTGTCTTTAAGTAGAAACTGAACAGCAGTAAGGACCTTATCTGGGTGGGTGAAAGGTACAGCGGGTGAGGAGGAACCTTGAAAACAGTATAAAGGCTGTCTCATATCTTCCTGTTGTGTGTCACTCTCTTGCACAGCGTAACTTCTGTGTACTAGACTGAACCTATTCTTGCAAGAATAAATACTTTTCTTTTTATTAATTTGACTCTGATTGTCTCTTACGCAGTGATGATGTTTAACAGAATTTTTGCCACAACATATGCATGCTAATATTAATAAGCAACTAGTTAATTGTGAGAATTGGACCTTAAACTAAAGTGTTATCACTTATTTTTCAAGTTAGAGCGTAAAGGTATTGAACAAGTGTCCGTTCAGCTAAGATAACATGACTCTTAATGATGGAAAGAAATTTTAAAAAGTATTAAAAAATGTTTGTGCATTTGTTTAGTTTCCTGCTTTAACTCAGTTCACTCTGCATCCAAATACGAGTCAAAAGACTTCCCTCAGCTCCTCAGATCACGGCTGACACATCATTCCCAACATCTCCTCCCAGAAGACATCAGTGTGTGTGTGTCACGACCTGCGCGCTTAAATAAAGATGAGGCCGAGTGTTTCCGATTCCACACTATACTCTCGACCTGAACAAGAGACTGGGAAATATCCAGCATTAGTCTGTCAGGACAAGAGTGTTCAGTTTAATTCAGGCTTGACATGTGCAAACATTAAAACACTTCTGTCCTGTTCCTTCAGTCATTGGTCTGGTAATCTCATGTAATCTGAATTTTCAATATTAGCATACATTTTGGTGCACGTTGCAGATTATTCTGTTCCACTTAAACAGGAATAGACGGTATGATTTACTTTTTGTTTATGTGTAGTTTTAGAAGCGGGCTTATAAGTTTAGCAAAATTAAGAGTTCATTCTTTCACATTAAGGAAAGCTAAAACCTCAACTTCTAACTTCAGCTCTCCTGTAGTTCATGTTGTGTTTACTTGTCATTTAGGGAGTTGATTTACGTAAAACAGATTTTACCGCAATAATGTGCAGCTCAAAGTGCTTTACAATAAAAAAAAATTACAATAAGCACCAAGAACTTCACATGGAAACAAATAAAATACCATAATTTATATAAGATAATATTGAAAAATAAACCCACTTTATAATACGATAAAAATAGTAGCCTTTACATAAAACCCATAAAAGATGTATATCAAAATTAGGTTACACTTTATTTAGTAACACTTCATTTTACAGTGTCCTCCTTGTTACATGTTACATGTAGTTACTATAGTAATAACAGTAAACTATGCTTAATTACAAGTAACAAACCCTAAATCAAACCCTAACCGTAACTCTACAGTAAATACATGTAGTTAATTAATATTACTCAGTACTTAAATGTATAATGACAGTGTAACAAAGACACCTTAAAATAAAGTGTAACCCTTTATTTTAAGGTGACATAGTTGCATTGTATTTACTCAAATAAGTACTAATATTAATTAACTTCATGTATTTACTATAGAGGTCTGGTTAAGGTTTGATTTAGGGTTAGTTACTTGTAATTAAGCATAATTTACTGTTATTACTATAGTAACTACATGAAACATATATAACAATGACACTGTAAAATAAAGTGTTACCCTAATAATAATGTAAATAATAATACGTTTTTATTTTAAAAATATTTAGTGAGCAAAAAAAAATACACAAATCTTACACAAATCTATGACTTCTGAAGACTTTAGAGTAGTATAATCCACTTCTATTATATTTTTATAGTGTTTTTTCCTTTTATTGGAGTTTGAACCAATTTGTCCAATTTAGATGTATAAATAAGAGTAGTGTAAAAATCTTTCAAGACATCTTTTGCATTTCACTGAAGAACAAAAGTCATACGGGTTTAAAAACAACATGGAGGTTACTTTAAATTTACTATTCATTTAAAATGAACTATATTATTGGCAAAGACGGGTTGGTTTGTCTTGTAACTCGTCTAACATGTTTTATTTACTTGCTAAACGTCTCTTAACTGAATGATGGGTGTCGCTGTCCGCGGTGCTGATCTCTCTCTCTCTCTCTCTCTCTCTCTCTCTCTCTCTCTCTCTCTCTCTCACACACACACACACACACACACACACAGTCTCTCCTCCTCTCAGTGTTGGTGTTGCTCCCCTCGCGGATGAATCTCGCCGTGATGGAGATCAGAGTGGCTCGTTTTCGCGTTCGCCGGAGATAAAGTGATTTTAAGGAGAAATGCGGCGTGTTTCCTCTGATAGCCCGACCTGAGCTCACATTGTGACGAAGAGCATCGCTGGGAAGTTTAATGTTTCTCAAGAGCCACGGAAGACAGTCAGCCGAACATCACAGGTAAAAGCCCTCGATCTCCTGGACCTGCAGATCTCAGAACACCAGAAGCTGTCGCGACATTTACTCTGTGCTGTTTGAGTTGAGCTGTGTGCCAGTGCATGTTTTAAAAGAGAACCCGTGTGTGTGTTTCTGTCTGATGAGGGGCTTGGGCTGTGTCTCAAAACCTAGTCAGCTGACTACCTAGACTACCTGGCCCGTTTTGAGTCGAAACGCTCCTACGATGAGTGAAAATGCTGCTCACGGAACGTAAATACCATGTATTGCGTTAATAATGTTTTGAGACACAGCCACGAGGATATTAGTTGATGCATTTGAGCTAATAAGTGTTGAATGAAGGGGAAATGACCACTGTCAGTCTAATCTCACTGACCTATATGGGTTTAAACACAGCCTGGTGGTGAGAACAGCATTAGTGATGATGGTTTGTTCTGCTCTAGTTTTGAATGTCTTTCTAGTGTTCAGTCGGCTAAATGACGACGAAAGCTAGGAGCTTAGTTCACCCAAAAACGAAAAACCCCTCAAGCCAGGTTTATATGACTTTCTTCTTTCAGCCAATCACAATAGGAGTTATATTAAAAAATATCCGGGCTCTTCCAAGCTTTATAATGGGAGTGTATAGTAACTGAGATTTTGAAGCCCGAAAAAGTGCATCTATCCATCCATCATAACAGTAATCCATACGGTTCCAGCTGGTTAATAAAGGCCTTCTGAAGAAAATGCGATAATTGCATGGGATAATTTTCATTTTTTGGGCGAACTAACCAAGTGCTGTTGTGTATCTGATGGTGACTCACACAGATTAACCGTGGTTTGAAGCTGAAGTTTGTGTTCAGATGGTCTTCTGATCTCTCGATCGAGGCATTTCTCCAAGGAGGTCAAGAATAGTTTCAGTAAAGTCCAAAGCTAAATGTTTGTGTTGCTGTATGAATTGAAAAATGCCCGGTTTTACACATTGACGTGCCTTTTTTTACGATCAAAATGCAAAAATAGGGCTTGATTCTGTCAGAAAAGCAGTTTGATCATCTCACAAGGTCAAAATAATATTATTTGTGCTGTATTTGTCATATTTCTTTTAAAAATAAGCCCTTGCAAATGCCGTTTTGTTGAAACTGTAGTCTCCACTAGCTGTTCTGTGACACACTGTATCATCAGATGTGACTGAAGCTGTTCAAGCTAGTGATGGTTTCATTCGATCATCTGTTTTCGAGTGTTTTTTTTAGTCTCATCACACTGACATCTTTAAGATAATAGATAAAGAGAGCAGATTTGAAGCTACAGTTCTGTTCTTGTTTAGTTTGTGGTTTCATCTCCATCATTCTTGTTTTTGTTCTGCATTTATCTGAAACTGATCTCTCAACTTTCTTTGTGATTGCATGACGTTTACTTCAGAAAGTTTGTCCACAACTTGTATAACTCTACACTGATCACTGTGTTGCATAACGAATGTCTTTGCTTTTAACAGCTTCAAATATGCAAGTAATCTGCACCGATAGTTGTGTTCTGAGTTGTATCTGTCATCTGTGACTGCTCTATAACAGGCTGATGGCTTGGCATTGGGATTCTTCTCTGGGAACATTTGCATGCACTGTTTTAGAAACTCACAGAAGACCTAGATATCCTGGCTTTTGCTGCATTTTATACCGCACTGCATATTTGTTCAGCTTGTGCTGTTTTATAGCAACGTTTTGGTGTTTCAGTTTAATTTATGATGGCATATTGCAACTATATTACATCGGTAACACTTTACAGTACGCTTGCATTACTGCATTAGTTAATGCACTGTGAACTAACATGAACGATTAACTAACAGATAACAAATGAGTCCTTATTGTAAAGTGTTCCCATTTATATTATTAGCTAGTTTGTTTGTTTCATCACAAACATTTGCAAATACACGTTCACCTTCAAGTTCACTTTACTGTCACTCAGCCCAGACACGGGAGAATGAAATGACATTCCTCGTAAGGTCCTTTTGCATACATATCAGCAGTATATGTAGTACAAAGACAATAATCCAACACGATACACAACAAACAATATGCACAGCACACATGCTGTAGGGGACATTACATGTGCATGTTTAGGGGCGTTCACATGCGCTTTTCTAACGCATTCTCATCCTTTGGCGTCATATGTGACACCATATGACAAAACGGCGAAATACTACGCACATGGCACCCTTTTTTCGTCAATATAACACGCACTGTGATGGGTAGGTTTAGGTGTGGGGTAGGGTCTGCGTCTCATATTCACGCTAAAGGATGCCAGTCAACTTTATGACGCCTAGGGTTCGCGTGTTATATTCACGCTAAAGGGTGCCATGTGCGTAGTATTTCGCCGTTTTGTCATATGGCGTCACATATGCCGCCAAAGGATGAGAACGGGCTCGCTTTTCCATTCCACTGCGCTACTTTTCCATTGTTTTTCAGTGTAAACATGGGATTGACGGATGCCTTTAACCGTTGCGCTCACGTCTTTTGCAGCGGCTGCGTCCAAATTTGCGTACGTATGCACTAATCTATGCTGTTTTGTAGTATAAATAGAGTGAGTAGTGCACGTGTTCACACTGAAAATTCCAAATAGAAAATTGCATTAATACACGAATGATGCACTTAATTAATAATAATTAATAAAGTGTGGAGTGTTGGATACTTCATTGAAATGTGTCTGAAATCGCCCCTATACCCTTAAATAGGGCACTATTTGATGGGACAGCCATTTGTAGTGGTGTCCGAAACCATAGTGGACGTCATCAATGCTGCGTTCCAGTCCACTTTTAGACACACACTTGTGAACTTCCCTAAGCACCTGCCGCCATTTTGAAGTGCATTCCACTTCGTGAAGTGGACGAGGGAAGTTTATATGGACTGACCCTCGTTCCCTCGATTTTGACCGAGGGAGCGAGTCTACTTCATATGTACACTTCAGGCAGCTCCATATACCACAATGCAACATGAATGTGACGTCACCGCATATCTCGTCTAATCACCACCACCACAAACAACTCTATGATATATTAATTATGATTTTTTTTATTTAAAACAACCCAAACACATCTATATACATTTGGATGCTGCATTACACAAATTCTTAAAGGGAAAAAAATAAATAATAATAAATCAACTCCATAGCTGATTCCAAGTGATCAAGGGCTTAAGACGTTCCAGTTCAGCCCATTGCAGTTTCCGCCAGTAGTGGGCACTCGTGCAACGTAAGCAATGACGCACATCTGAGTGAACGAGACGGAGGGAAGTTAGCGAGTGAAGGTCATGACAATTTTTGGACTGGAACGCAGCAAAAGTGAACTAATTCAATCCCACAATGCACCACAATAACCAGTGTATAACCGATGTACTCTCAATGGCTAGAAAATAGAATACCCATCATGCACTGTGACAGTCGCACGTTGAATGAATTCCCGCGTGTGACCAGAAGGTGGCGCCTGTAACTGAATCATCCATCCATCCATTTTCCAAACCGCTAGTCCAATGTGGCTACAGCATAATATCATACAGGTCTAAATTCATTTTTTATTGATTATTAAATTATTTAATTAAGGTTTATGCATGCTAGTTTCCATTACAGAGTTCAAGATAAACCTTTTCATTACTACCGGAGATGCCTGTTTTCTAAGTTTGAAGTAATTATTAATTAAAAATGTCGGGAATAGTGAATTTGGGCGATTTCATGCACATGAACTGTTGCAGATTTAACCTGCGTCTCGTGTTTTTACTGTATGAACCGGTCCTTAGTCTACAAACTAAATATTGTCTAATCCATGTTTCTTATTCTTTTCTCTCTCTTTTTTTTTGCAACTTCACTGACCGTAGCTGAGTGTCCTGAGGCAATCAATGAAAGTGAAAAGAGTCATGCTACGACTCTGCATTGCTGTCTACATCTACATGGCATCTTTACTGATATAGAGCCTCATAAGTGACAGATTTGGAGCGCTCTACTTAGGCAGCAAATGTGTGTCGTATAAACTGCATCTCGCATGAAGCGAAGGGGAAAGAGGTGTGATGATATGAAGACATTATATGAAGTTATGAAGATGATGCAACATTCTAAACAGTACGCAAATACTGGGTAATATAGTTCATTTTTAATTTTAATTTTAATTATTGAATAAAATACATGCAATGCTTCTATAGATTTTTCTCAAAGGTACACAATTATTATGGTCATATTTTACAATAAGTTTCTGTAGCTTAGTGTTAATTAATTCAATGGTTAAAATGAAATGACAATGAACAATACTTTATTAGTAATCTTGATTAAGGTTTAATTCTACATACTAATACTATTTTAAGTTGTATTATAAACAAACATGTAATCAACAAAGAATAACATTAGCGTAGTTTAATAAATGCTGTAACAAATGTTGGTTACAATTTATTTTAAGGTGACGTAGTTACATTGTACTCACTCAAATAAGTACCGAGTAATATTAATTAACTACATGTACATGTACTTACTATAGAGTTACAGTTAGGGTTTTGTTTAGGTTTATTTACTTGAAATTATGCATCATTTACTGTTATTACTATAGTACGTACATGTAGTAATGTGTAACTACATCACCTTAAAATAAAGTGTTACCAATGTTGTTCATTTTACGTTCGTGATACCTACTGCATTAACTAAACTGAAACTTATTTAACTTTATTTAACATTATTTTAATAATAATTAAGTTCCTATCTAGATGCATCACTATGTTTTGGAACAGAGCCGAGGTGTCAGCGCATGTTAAAGCTTGAGATTAAATTAATTTGTGCATGCAGTTTATTGCTCGAGATCTGTTGCATGCTCTAAACTCAACACTAAATGCACAGATTTGTAGTATTTTGTCTTACAACTATGGACTTATTAACTCCACGTTTTGCTTTATATTGTTGATGGCCGCACAAACATTGACTCTGGCTTTTATTAGAAACCTCCAAACAGTCTTATCAAAGGAAAGCCCTCAAACAGCAGTGAAGTCTCTATCTTATCTCAGTCTGCCGTTGTGAACGCACACACAGGCTTCTCTTGAATGGGCGGAAGTCAGTGCATCACAGCGAGTCAATAAGAGAGCGAGGGCCAACAGTCTCAGCAAAGGCCATGAATGGACTGCTAATCATTGCCAGATCAATAGCCTTTTCAATAGCGCTTACTCATATTTAAACAGGGCTCAGGCTGAGAGCTCTTTCTGTGTGCTGAAATGTGACACAATGTTCGCGTCTCACAGTACCAGCTGTGTCTTTATGCCACCAAATTAACATTCACTTTAGCAGCACTATTTCAGTAAGCATGTGTGTGTGGTGTGTTTTTTCCCTGGCCTGAATAAGCCCCAGCTAACTGCTTTAGCCGCCTCAATATGCGCTTGTGCCTAAAAGAAAAATAAGAAGCCGAACTGGAAGCGAAGTCTTATCTTGAGGTCAAACGCACAATTTATTTTTGCATTGCTAATTTGAGCTAAATAAGTTTATACAAATTATGGTATTGCTACGATGTTGTTTATGATTAGAAACAACTAATGTTTGTACATGTACATTCTTGGAGCAGAAACCAAATTCACAAGTTAAAAAGTCACGTACATTAAATCTCTAAATCAGATCATTTTATTGCAGGTCGGCGATGATAAAGTGGAGGTCATAGAAATGTGGTATCGGTCAAATGAATGTGCGCCATGATGCAATGGCTTCTTCCAGTGTTTATGAGACTATTGATCTGGTTTTGTTGTGATGTTGCACATTGGATTTGAACACCGGCTCCATCACAGACACAGTCACTCGTATAAGGCTGTCCCGCAAACATACTTCATTTAGTTACGTTTTAAGTTATCATTGCATGCATCCTTCGCAGAGAAGGCAATGCATTCGGTGGAAAAGCTTAATTCAAGATTATTGTAAATAAATATAATGTTTTTTAAATATATACATTATTAATATATACAATGTTTAAATATTAGTTATTATTTATATATCAATTTTGAAAACAGTTGCGCTGCTTCAGATTTATATGGAAACCAACCTTGATACATTTTTTGCGAGATTCTTTGATGAATAGAAAGTTCAAAAGAAAATTCAGAAGCTTTGAAATCGTTGAATGAATGATACAGTCAATTCTGGTCATTTTAATGCATATTGATTTGCGACATGCAAATTTGAATTAGCTGTAATATTTAAAAATTACAAAAATTGACTATTTTACCCACTACTTGTACTTTCAATGTGAATGTAAAAGTTGTAGCGAGATGTTGTCTAAGAAGTCAGGGTAACACTTTATTTTACAGTGTCCTCCTTGTTACATGTTACATGTACTTACCATAGTAATAACAGTAAATTATGCATAATTACATGGAACTAACCCTCAACCAAATCCTAATCCTACCCTAACTCTATAGTAAGTACATGTAGTTAATTATTATTACTCAGTACTTAAATATATAATTACACTGTAACAATGACACCTTTAAATAAAGTGTAACCGAAGTCAGCGAGGGATCTCAGTAGGTTTTGCAGCAGAGCCGCGGTGACGTCAGTACATCAGATTTGTGTTTTTGTTTTTAAGCGTCATGTCGTTAAATCCATCAGCAGAAAAGACTTTCACTATGTTAACTCTGAAATGTCACTGTTCTCTCTGGTGTGTCACTCAGACCCCGGAGGAAACGCTCTCCTCCAGCTATTTTAGATTTCAAATGACCTTCTAAATCCCAGCAGTGATTTTTATATAAAACAAATCACAGCTCTGATGGTTCTAACCTACATACGGGAGGACAAATAGGCCTAAGTGCCCATGAAAGACTGCTGTGTGTAAAAGTGAAGGACGTGTCATTGTGACTCTAACACTATCTGGACAGAAGCGGCCCGCTGATAAAGCAGAGCGTCTACATTATTCATGCACTTCCTCGTATTGAATATCTGCAGAAATGAAGACGAGCTGTTCTGTAGATCGACTGCCTGATTTCCCATTGTCGCATCCATTGGGAGGAGAGAGAGATGCAAAAAAAGAGTCGAAACACTCTGTTCTGTTTTCTTTATGACGCAATTTTCCTCACAAACCCCTGCTGCGCTGTGTGAGAGGGATTGTAGATGGAAAACTATGGATAGAAGAACAAAAAGATACTTTGCCATGGTGAAATTTGCTTAAAGGCAACATGAAATCGAAAGTCAACCATCATTTTCTTGAGAGACATTTATGGTCGGTTGCACATTATTCTAAAGATGTTTGTCTTTTGTCACAATGAAATTTTGTCGGTCCTGAAATTAATTTCATTTTCAAGTTCAATCAACTTAATTTAGGCCAGAAATATGGAATATTAATAACTATTTCCTCATTGTTGTGGGCTACTATTGTATCATGCATCGCTCAGAAATTGATTATGGAAGTAATCATGTCATTTTTATAAAAACACAGCGCATGTCCTGTTATATCGTGCTGAGAGTACACACTGTATCTGACCGACGCATGGTGAAATATGGTGATTCTGACCTTTCATATTTTGAGGAGGAATTTATACTAGACAGACAGAAAGAAGGACATGAGCAGGAAAGAGAAAACTGACAGAAAAAGAGAGAAAAGAGAAAATAACATGCTCTATTCATTTAGCGGCGGTACCCTTTTGGGCTGTCGGCTGTATTGTCAAAAGTGTGAATAATTGAAGCTGTGAAAATGTCAAGCAGGCTGTCCTGAAAGCCCCGAGCTGTTTGTCTTTCTCAAATTAGCACTGAATGAAAAATCACACTTTTGAAGAAGGTAGAAAGAGAGGTCTGGTCTGGTAATTCAGTTACTAGCGTCTACAGTTTATTGTGCTGTGTTTCTGAGCGCGGCTCCAGCTCAGATTATCGGTGTGGTCTGACTCTGAGGTTGTTCATATCTCATCAGATGCAGCTGCTGCATTGTTTTTTGTACTCAGAAATATATGAAGTTATTCATAATCGAGTTAATTAATGTACTGTAAATGCACTAAAATCACATTCTCTGTTGATCATGCTGTACACAGTCACTCAAAAACTTAGCATGTACAGGCTATGTCGCATGCGTATACACTACCGTTCAAAAGTTTGAGGATGGTAAGATGTTTTTGAGACAAGTCTCTTCTGCTCACCAAGGATGCAATTATTTGATCAAATACAGTGAAAAAAGATTAATATTGGGAAATAATATTCCAATTTAAAAATAAGTGGTTTCTATGTGAATATATAGTAAAGTGTCATTTATTCCTGTGATCAAAGCTGTATTTTCAGTCTTCAGTGTCACATAATCCTTCGGAAATCATTCTAATTTATTGTCCTTGTTGAATAAAATTAATAAAAAAATATTTATACACACATACACAGAGAGAGAGAGAGAGTGGAGGTATATTAAATTTTTCTTCACTAAAATATTAATTAGGAAATTTTCACTTTATTTTAATTTAGCTATTTATGTTTAGTAACTTTATTTTCATTTTAGTTTAGTTATATTTAAAGGTGTAATAATGTATGCTAAATATTTAAAGGTGTAATAATGTATGCTAAAGATTTAAAGGTGTGATAAAGTATGCTAAATGGAATTGGCTGTTTTTAAACATGTTTTCCAAACATCTTCTATTGGTTGGACAAACAGATAGTCCCGCCCCAAACTCACACCATTGGTCGAGCTAATGTTCCTGGGTCAGGCTGTTCAAACCAGCAGATTAATGTTTTGAAAACATTACAGAGTTACACTTTTTGGGAATTCATCCTACAAATGACATATTGACTGAATAGCCATGATCTCCTCCTCTCATCTCCTCTGCTAACTGATCATGAACTTCATTGCCCATAATAACAAATTGCCTGGACTCATTATGCTTGATTACTTCCAGCTGTGTGTCATTATCCTGTAAATCCCTGTGTTTTCACTCACTCTTTGCGAAGTCTTGTTAGTGTCACACTGCAGTTCTGAGCGCTCTCTCCCGTCTCCTGTGTTATGGTTCTCTGGACTCTTGAACTCTGTCATTGTTTGGATTCTTTTCCCTGTGGTTTTGACCCTTGCCTGTCATTTAAATTTCGATTGTGGATTACCCTTTACTCTCTCCCCGCAATTGATGGAAATGTCTGTGTTTTCACTGTTATACGGTAGGGGGCGCTATGACGGATCTTCTGAAAGAAAACTGAATCTCCTGATCAAAACGCATGTGAAAAAAAATTGCAGGAGCAAGCGATCTTGTGTGATCATATGTAAAATAACGTTGTCTTCAACATTAAACAGCATAAATCAAAATTGTCTAACGTTACTGAATGAAATGCCGACCCAGGACGAGCTATAGGACTGTGTGGCTTTGAAGGTTTCGATGGACTCGATCAGCTCCGTCTGTGTTTTAATCATCGATCTGAATCCTGTCCAGATGTAGTTTTGTTTTGTTTTTTACAAAAAACGCTCAAAATGTTGCTTTTTTTAATGAAATTCAGCCATATTCAAGTGTTGATAAAAAAAATATTCTAAGAAAAGAATTCATTAATCTAGAATAAAACAGAATATTTAAAGCAGAGGGTCTGTTCTTTTTCTTGATATATATTGCATGTTCAGATATTCGTACATCAAAATATTCAGGGAGCCGTGAAATATTCAGCGGTGGCTGGCAACTTTTTTTTTAAATCGCTGGCGAGGAAAGAGTTAATAACCCGTGTGTGTCAGAAAAATTTAAACATCGAAAAATTACACAAATCACCTTTAAAGTAAACATGAAATCAACAATGTCTCTATTGTACTTGCATTAGAAGTCATATTATGAGAATAAAATTGTAAGTATATATTTGACATAAAATTACAACACTTGCCCACGTTTTATTCCTGTGTCAGTCGCACCGATACATAACGGCAGTACGACTCCGCCACGAGCCATGTGTTTAAAAAAGATCTTCTAATTTAAACCCCACACTGTGTCATGCTGAGACCTTCATTACCAATGTAGATTAAAATGAAAAGAAATGAGTGCAAGCCGTTAGTTTAACCAGGCGTGATGGTAAAATGGACTAACACTTGTTGTCTTTATGATCTGATATCAAGAAGGTCATTTCTGATAGCTCTTTAACAATCTTGTGATTTCTGGCTGTAAAATGAGTTACTATAGCCATGTAATATAGGAAAAAGCCTTTATTAAAGGTCTAATTCACCCAAAAGTGAAAATTGTCCCATACTTTACTCACCCTCATGTCATCCTATAGGTGTGTGTGACTTTCTTCTTTCAGCCAAACACAATCAGAGTTATATTATAAAATATCCATATTTATAACTTTATAAACTACAATGACTTGCTTAGATAATTTTCATTTTTGGGTGAACTAACCTTTTAACAATATATCGTTATTTTTCATCCTTTATTGTTTTTCATTTACTTCTAAAGTTAAAAGTCACAAGGTTAAAACATCACACTCACATTGAAGGTCTGAAAGGAGCTATTTGCTAAAAAAAAGTTTATTCACACTGAAACATATGAAATGTATTAAACTGCACGAGCAACAAATAATACAATTCAGCAGTATTAATAAATCAATAGGATCAATATTTAATATGAAGATCATTGAGCTCATATTGATCAGGTATTAGACATTTTTGTGCAGAGAAATGGATGTTAATTGAGGTTTTATCAATGAGTGTTCTGATAATGGCTTTGGGAAATGTTTTGTGTAATTGTCTTTATATGAAAACTTAAGCTTCAGCAATATGTGTATATGTAAACTAACTAAAGTAAAGTAATCTGACAGTCTGTCTGTACTGGGAAATACTGCCATGTCATAAAAATTGCTCCTTATTACATACTTTTTGTGATTGCATTTACATTACCTTGAAATGCATTATTTCACTTTTAGTTCACACTTTTTACAACGTCACTGGCAACTTTGGCATCACATTTCTTGCCACATTTCCTCAATAAAGCTGTTGGCAATATTAGCCCAAAAAAGCATGCATGGATGTATAATTCAGTAATCCACTAAAATAGTGCACCATCTGGACACCTTTGGCATATTATTTTCCGTGTACTGTGATCTGAGATGCACTAATCCTGGTCTCACAAACTATAATGCTATGCTAATTGGGATGCAGCCTAACTACTTCAGGCATTTAATTAAACTCAACAGCAAAACGGCTGAATCAAATCTCAAAATCTGCAGAAGTGCTATTTATTCTGTACCTGTTCAGATGAAGTGATATTATCTCCAGTGTGTGTGTGTGTGTGTGTGTGTGGCCTGGTAAACCCTACATTATGGGGACAAAATGTTAGCCTGGCTCTGCCCTCTTACGCACTTCCGCTCAATTTCATTTTCCTTCAGTACTACGTCTGGGATTGCGCTGTAGACTTTGGTTTTCTCCGATCAATTTTTTACCGGGCCAATCAGCGAACAGAGGGAGTGGCTGAGAACGATGACGTTGATGTCGACTCGTGCGTTATTTTGAGTTGTAGTTCAAAATAAGAAAGATGCGAGCGAAGCCATTCGGTCCGTTGTGGCAACGCTGCCGAATATCAAGAAGTTAAAGCCGGAGCAAGAACAATCTTTGCTTAGTTTTGTGTTTATGGCCATCCTCCCACGGGGTTCGGGAAAAGACATATGTCACGACCAAACGTTAGCGATTGGTTATGGCAGATAGAGTGACTCTGGGCAGATCCAATAGTTTTAGACTTCAATAGAATACCCGCCTACAAGGAAGTTAACGCTTGTCAATGGAGCGGTGCCAGACTCTCTGTACAAATGAAATGTACGAGAGTCTGGTAGAACCAGGCTAACAAAATGTCCCCATAAGGATGGCAATATCTGAAATCCTTGTTAGTGTGGGGACATTTTTTGGTCCCCATGAGGAAAACAGCTTATAAATCATACTAAGTGATGTTTTTTGAAAATGTAAAAATGCAGAAAGTTTTCTGTGATGGGTAGGTTTAGGAGTAGGGTTAGTGTAAGGGAATAGAATATACAGTTTGTACAGTATAAAAATCATTATGTCTATGGAAAGTCCCCATTAAACATGGAAACACTAGTGTGTGTGTGTGTGTGTGTGTGTGTGTGTGTTGACGTAGTTACAAACTTAGGATGTCTTAAGCGGATCATCAAAATAAAGTTTAACCACATTTTCACTGAAAACTGAAACAGTATTTTCTTGTAAAACATTCTCAAATAGTCTTGTTTTAATTACAACTTTGAAAAAATCATTTTGGACCTTTAACCATTGTGTGGACTATAAACAATATAATTGTCTATATAAAATGTAAATGGGTTTTGTTTTTAGCATGTGTTTGCTAGTGTGTTTTGTCTCTGTGAGTGTTTTGTCCTCGTCCAGCGTGTGTGTGATCAGAAAACCTCTGCTCAACAAGACTATCATTCACGCCTGCAATACGTGGTGAAGTTTTAGTTTGTTCAAAATCACTTTTTCTAAGTGAAAATGTAAAAACGATCCTGTCTGAAAATGTCTACATGCGATGAAGGCGCCACAAGCCCTCGGGCTACGAATGAATCTTTCAGAAGCTCACCTGCCTCCAGCAAGAAAGACTCGGTATGAAACTGAAGAGACACGAGCGTGACAAGCTGAATGAGAGAGGAGGAGATGTATTTTTAACGGTTTGACCGTGACCACAGCTCACATCTGCTACAGAAGAACGTTATAAACGGCTTTGTCCTTCTGAAGAAGCTGTAAGATCATGTCATGTGTTCTGGGAAAAACAACAGGACAAACATAAAATCATCCCAATTGACTAGAGAATCGATTGAGTCGCGTGAATCATCTCTGGTGAACATGAAGCAGTTCTGATAACCATTTTACCTCCATAATGTGACGTATTCCCGGTGAAGAAGATTCTCATAACGACACTTGATTTTAATCAACAGGAATTGATTTGACGGTGAAAAGGCAGATCAAGGCATCTTTATTTCTATAGCGCTTTATACGATGCAGATTTTTTCAAAGCAGCTTCACAATGATAGACATGAAAATAATGATTGATGGTGCAAACTGAATTCAATTCTGCTGTAAAGAAATCAGCTAAAGTCAGTAGATTCAGTTCAGATCAGTGACACTAAAATGAATCAATTATTAAATGAGTTCACTTCAGCTTTACAGTAAACAATAGTGAGTTAGTTCAATGTTGATTCAAGAGTTTTTATGGCAGGTGATTGAAAAAGAAGAAGGTCTGATGAAGTTATGAAAAGGAAATTAATTTCAGAACATGTTATTCCGTTTTGATTACAGTTTTTGATGTAAACAGGAAGATTTTATAGTCCGATTTGTGAACAAATCATTTAGGCTGGTTTTGGGAATCAGTTCAGTTGATTCATTGAAATGATCCGACACAAAAGAATGAGTTGTTCGCAAAATATATTAATCACTAATGTAGCTGTTGCTCATTATGAATTGAACAATCAATCCTGACTCACTGTGAGTCAAATACAAGAGACTTGTAGTTGTTTACTGGAGAACTGTTGGGAACAATTCAGTCAGACTTGTGAAAGAATCATTTAGGTTGGTTCTGCGAACCAGTTGAATTGATAACTTTAAAAGAACAGATCGTGAATCAAATATGTCTGAAAGAGACTGAGTTGTTGACTAGAGTACCGCTTCGAATGTATCAGTTCAGATCAGTGAAACTGTAAAATGAATCAATTATGAAATTAGTTCAATTGTCAGCTATACAGAAGACAATAGTGAGTCAGTTCAATGTTGATTCAAGTGTTTATATGGCAGGTGATTCAAAATGAATGACAGTAGATGAAAAGGAAAGTCATTTCAGAACATTACGTTTTGATTACAACTTTTTTTTTGAGTGCACTGATGAAATCAGGAAGATTTTTATAAAGTGAAATGGTCTCTTTTGAGTTAATGTCAACTTTAATTACACAAGAGATCCTTTTTTGCTTTTATCGAATCACTTTTAATCTGCGGTCCAAAAGAAAGGCATTGAATCTCTTTCTTCAGAGCTGTTCCCAGGGAACTTTGAAACATCTTTTCTCATTTACATGTCCTAATTGTCTGTCTTCCTCATCCTTTTCATTTCATCCTGATTGTCTTTTAACCTTACGCTTAACGGAGGATCCGTATGTCACCTGTGAAGCGTCAGGAGCGAAACATTAGCAAGACACGATCAGCTGATTGGGTTATTTATGGTTGTTTATTCTTCTCTTTTAATTATGAAGCAGCTCCACTTTTGGTCAGATGTACAATGCGTAATCAAGAGCAATGCATGGCATTTCTCAATTATAATGCAAATCAACGGATTTAAATCAAATCAAAGACATGTTACTGTGTTTGAAACAGGATTCGTAATGAGCAGTTTCTTCCCAAAGAGTTTTTTTTTTCCCATTCACATATCACTGCGAGCAGCTTCTTTTCATATTCAAATTTAATTCGTTTTTGTGTGAAACCTTGTGCCGTTTTAATGAGTATTTAATCTCAAGGCGAGGTATAAACTGTGTTTGTTTCTCTCTGTGCTCTATAGACTGAGTGCATGTGAACTGATTTATTGATAGACCTTCACATTGGTGACGGCATTCACATCGTTCATAGCTCTAATAAATCAGTCACAGATATTTAACAAATTCTGCCCTCTACCAGGATATTGCTGTCAATATAAATAGTCCGTTTTACATTCCTGTAGTCGCTCGCTCTGTGTTCGTCATGCATGGATGGATGGATGTATTGATGGAGAGAGAGAGAGAGAAATGAACAGAATGAAAGAAACAGACAACAGAAGGCAGAGTTAGAGAGGTCAGAACAGCCAGGCTTTGGTTATACAAGAGCATCAGACAGATGAACAGATGAAAATTGAGTCGAAAGATATATATACATGTCTGCGTAAGTGTTTTATTTTTTATTTTTTGGACTGTGAAAAGATTTGAATAAACAATCAGCTCAAAGAATGAGTCGTTCACAAATTGAATATCACTATTATAGCTGTGCTACTCAATACGAGTCGGCTCATTATGAATCGAACAATCAATCCTGACTTACTGTGAGTCAAATATGTGTAAAAGAGTCGTCGACTGTTTGGACCAATTCAGTCAGATTTGTGAAGAATCATTCAGGTTGGTTTTTTGCCAACCAGTTCAGTTTATCAAAAGAATGAGTCGTTCACTGAATATTACTAATGTAGCTGTGCTGCTCATTACGAATCAGGAAAATATGAGTTTTTGAGTAAAACTGGACTGATTCAGTTCGATTTGTGAACAAATCATTTAGGCTGGTTTTGTGAACTAGTTCAATCAATTCATAGAAATGATCCGACACAAAAACATTAGTTGTTCGCAAAATGAAAATCACTGCTGTTCTTCACATTAAGAATCGAACAATCAATCCTGACTCACTGTGAGTCAAATACAAGAGACTGAGTTGTTGACTTGAGAACTGTTTGGACCAATTCAGTCAGACTTGTGAAAGAATCATTTAGGTTGGTTTTTTGAAACAGTTCAGTTGATTATTTTAAAAGAACCAATTAAAAACTCAATGAGAGTCAAATGTGTCTGAGAGAGACGGAGTTGTTGACTTGAGTACCGCTTGGACTTATTCAGTCTAATTTGTGAACAAATCATTCAGGTTGGTTTTGTGAACCAGTTCAATTGATTCTTTGAAAAATTTGAACAGTCATTCACAAAAAACAAACAAAAATAAAATCACTGTTCTGCTCATTTCGAATTGGATAATCAATCCTGACTCCTGAGTCGTTTCTGAAAGACACTGAAATGTTGACTAGAGAAGATTTTGGACTGCTTTAGTGTGATTTGTGAATGAATAATTCAGGTTGGGTTTGTGAATCAGTTGATTCTTTTGAAAGATCCGACTCAAAAGAATGAGTCGTTCATGGATTGAATATCACTAATATAGCTGTGCTGCTCATTACAAATCAGACGATTGATCTGACTTACTGTGAGTCAAATGTGACTGAAAGAGACTGAGTTGTTGAACTGTTTGAACTGAGTCATTCAAGCTGCTATTGTGAACTCAAAAGAACGAGTCGTTTATGAATCGAACATCACTAGTATAGCTCTGGCGCATGTTATTAAGCTGCTGGTTGTTAGTCATTGATTGTTCTAATTTAAGAATGGCATTTATTCTATTACCCTATACAGTATGTTTTCAAAGTACAATGAACTCTTTGTGGGATCAAGAAACATTTGATCGCTCATGAAACAAGCCCTTTAAAGTGTCTGTGACCTGCCAGGGTCAATTGATTAGGATAATCAATAGATCAGAACATTTCACTTGTAAAACATTTCACTTGTAATTGACTAACCGCATGCTGAGCTTTAAAATCATCTCGTTCAAGCCGGTCTGTGCGCTGGCGAGTCTAGGACACGGTGTCTAATTCCAGAGAGACTCGTGTCTCCTTCGGGAGCATATTAAAAGCAGTACATTAAAGTTTGATGACTTCCATTCACTTCTCTGGCCGTGCAACTCGACAAATCAGGCCAATTATGCTGAGATTGGGGACAGCTTCAACTGGGTGTCTTTGGCTTGTTTCGTGTGTTGCTACATCCAGGCTACTCCTGATTCTCAAGCACACATTAAATCTGTGCACTGTCAGTTACAACCATTGTAGTATTTTAAGGCAAAGGCACTACAGGCAAAAACTTTTTTTCATGCACTGGTTGGCTTTTCATAATGTGTTGCTTCAGACTAGTGGAAAGAAAACATCCTAGATATACTTTTAACTGTTTATTTTATTACATTTCATTTAATAACATTTGTATTTCAAATACAATACATATCTTTAAAGGGCATTTTTTTGGGCATTTACACCAAACTTTATTCCTATATCTATTGGATATTCATGGTGGTTTTTACAGAGGGATTTGTTCATATATCATTTGCTGATTTATAAAACATTTTATTCCTAAAAACATGGTGTTTTTTTAATGGATGCTTACGGTATTTTGTCACCCATGGAAATGTATGCATATTAGTGCATATTTAAATTCCCCCTGTGGTGAAAATCCAGCTTTTAATGTTGTTTATATGTCTATGTGGTGTTTTTAATATGTTTTAAGACAAACCATGTGTAAATTCATAAGTCGACAGCATTGCTGAGTATTTTCTCCTTAAAACTGCAGTGAACCAAAGACAGTCTCAAAAACACGGTTTGAAATCGCTGGTGTTTCTGACGTCACAAACTACCTTGTAACCAATCAGATCAACGTGTGATCGTCAACGAGTGGGTGAGTGGAGGCGGGGCTCATTTGCATATTCATAAAACCGCGCATACTAAATGAGGCAAGGGTGTCGAGTTACATTCAAGCTATTTAAAGGCATAAAGAGTTTTTTTTTCAAGGAAAAAACATTTAAATATGTCATTTTGATGATCAAAGATGAGTTTTAAGGGATAAACTGATTGACTACAGTGGGAGTCTAATAGTAAAAAAAAGTTTGCAATCATTAATGTAATCATTACATTAATGATTGCAAACCTTTTTTTACTATTAAAGCATGGTGATATCTATTAATTATTTTTGTGGTGTCTTGCCTTCATTAGAATTACAAGATCATGCAAAAATCTGCAGTAGAACCGGTTTAAAGAGGTTTGTCTGCTCGAGATATTCATGATCAGAATCAAAATGTTTCTTCTGTGCTGTCATTTATGTCACTTTGGGTGAAAAGGCATCTGTTAAAATAACCTCTTGGTCTTTTTACCCTGCTAATTTATTTAATAAGTCAAGTTTGCGATGAGTCAAAGATTACTGTTATTATACTGTGATGTCGTTCTCTGTGACTCTGACCTTGACGGCACTGTTGTGTTTTTGATAAAAAGATGAAGATGAAACACTCTTCAAGGTTTCTTATCAAGCTGTGCAGAACAGCTGCTGTCTCACTTTAAAGAGTACAAAATCTGTCCTGTACAGTCTGATCAAAGAGACGCAGGTGATTTGCATTTGCTAACATTCAAAAGTTTAGGGTCGATAGGTTTTTTTTAATGATTTTTCTGCTCTCCAAGGCTGCATTTATTTCACCAAAAATACAGTAAAAACAGTGAAATATTATTACAATTTAAAATAGCCATTTTTTTATGTGAATATAAATTTAAAAATGTAATTTATTACAAAAGTAATTATTAAAACAGTTGTGCTGCTTCAGATTTTTGTGGAAAGGGTGTAATTTAATTGATGAATAGAAAGTTCAAAAGAACAGCGTTTTTTTGAAACAGAATCTTTTGTTACTTTATAAATGTCTTTACTGTCACTTTTGATCAGTTGAATGCATCCTTAATGAATACAAGTTTGTTTTTTAACCCTTACTGAACCTTATTGAATTGTGAATTTCCCCATGGATAGTGAACTATCCCAGCCTGATCTCATGAAAATGCATCTCTATTTGTGTTTATCGTGCAATTTATACGCGGAAATTAGTTTTTACGTGCATATGATATGCTGTTTTCACGTGCATATGTTACACACTTTATTGTGTGTAATACACACGCACCCCACACCACTAATCATAACCAAATTATAATACCCCACACCACTACTAAACCTATCCATGCGTATCATATGCACGTAAAAACTCATTTTCACCTATAAATTGCACGATAAACACAATGCATGCTATAAAGATGCATTTAGTGTGACCGGTGTTGACTATCCATTTGTTTTATGTGTATTTGTTTGTTGTGCTCTCTTTCAATATCTGTTCCAGTTTGTTTTTGTATTCATTTTCACATAGTATGTTCATTAGTTACAGTCAGTGTTCGTTTGTGTCCTAATCCTGCAGACTTCACAGAGAAGTTCCGTGTCTCTGTCTATCTCTGAATGTTAAGAAAAGCCCAGGGGAGACACGAGCAGCTAGTTCAGAAGTTCAGGTGCCATCATGGATCGAGTTTAACATCAGCGTTGAGCAGATGAGAGCTGGTGTTCGTGACCGAACGTGCGTGAACTCTCAGACGACGGCTTTGCTTTCAGGGAATGCTCTTTTTTTTACTCTTTCCAGCAGTTGATGAAGAGATTTGTTAGTGGTTTGAGGTATGAGCAATTCCTTTTGTATCATTTTCTTCACCTAAAACACATTTTTGCATCAATGTTTATCAGCTATCGCTATATCACCCAGCCATACTGTATATTGAGACTTGTTGTTTAATGCAGGCATGTGTAGTCTGCTAGTATAGTCATTGCATTGTAAGTTCATGTTTAAGGTTTCCTGAGACAGACAGGAATAACCTCAGAAGACCCGTCTGTGAAACCATCAGGCACATTAATCCATTTTCATTTGTCTGGAACAGGCTGAAATCTCTGAGCGTCACATCCACTCATCATGGGTCAATGTATTCATGTCCGGGTAATGATTATCCGACTCTCGTCGAGTCTTTTTGGAGAGGAATCAGTCAAACGTCACGCATGAGTCAAGAGCTGCTCTTGTTTTCCTCTAGTTCATCTGTATGGAAGATTTGCAGGATGTCTGCGTTATGTAAGAGACGGTTACTTTGTTTTGAGCTCTTGATATTTAGAGTAAAATGTGAAATATGCTCATTTGCTTGGGGTTTGTCCATAGTTGGGTGAGAAAATGTCCTTAAAAAACATTTCATGGTACTAAATTTGGCATAATAACTTTCTTTTATTATTATTATTATTATTAATACTGCAGTTAAAACACTTAAGACGACAGCAAACAAAAATGAAGATTTTAGCTCCACTGTAAGCATAAAAGGTTGACTAACGTTTAGATTTTTCATGAAAAATGTACTTTTGTTGAAAACGTATTTACAGTATATGCTAATTTATTTGGCTCTTTTATAAATTGCTTGTGATTTTCCTTATTCGTAAGGCACTTTGGATTAAAACGTCTGCTAAATTAATTAATGTAAATGGGTTACAACATCATAATGTGACACATGCAGTGTTTTAACACAAATTATGAGCGCTGTCAGACCTGCCGAGTGCTCTCAATGCTCATGCAACTCTCCGAACAGAAAATAAAGCATGCTGAGCTTGACACATGATGTGTTGAGTGAACCTTTGGCATTCGTTAGGAAATAGTTAATGAGCTAACCGAACTGTTCTGCTGTTTTACTGTGTACATTTATTTTTAATTTTGTTTCGGACGTCCACATGAGAAACAATTACCATCGGAGTAGGGCATATAATGAAATTATATTTGGTTACTGTGTTTTCCAACTCGCACATAACTGTAAGTCATTCCAGGTCAAAACTGCATTGGTGAGATTTTTTTTTCTATAATTAAACATACAGATAAGCTGCATGAGTGTATAAGTCACATTTTAATTACGACAGTCAGAAAGAAATGTAAAATAATGGTAAATAATTTTTTTTATTATAAACATGTATTTTATTTCCACTCACCCCACAACAAATCCTTTAAATTTAAAGGTATTCAGAACAGCATTGAAAATAGTGTTGTTTATAGTGGCATTCGTTAACTTTTATTTTAATTTTTTTTTGTCCGTAAAAAACATTTGCATGGCACCTCAGTGATCAAACTCATGCATTCGACTGGGGATTTTTATGCAGGTGGTGGGAGAAAAACACTGACCTTTTGGATTCGGACAGCAATAAAATCACAGACTAGCCCCTGTAAATGTTGAAAATAACTCACAACCCCATGAGAAACGATTACTGTGCCAATAGAGCAGACAGCTAATGACACTGGTCGTTTAACTCGTGCACAAACACACATGCGAGTAAATCCCTTCGGCGTAAATGAGTGAGTGGGTGAAGCATCGATTCATTCATGTGGAGTGAATCAGTGAACTGTGTTTCAGAGAGGAACAGGACCAAGACACCCAACCTCAGTCTGATCTCGTGTGTGAGATCCTTAATGACTGTCTGAGAGCATCTGGTGTGGGATATTTCTGAATCACTGTGTGTGTGTGTGTGTGTGTGTGTGTGTGTGTGTGTGTGTGTGTGTGTGTGTGTGTGTGTGTGTGTGTGTGTGTGTGTGTGTGTGTGTGTGTGTGTGTGTGTGTGTGTGTGTGTGTGAGCGGAGATGAGGAGGAAGTGTGTTGATTTGTGCAGTTGAGAGATTTCATGAAACGCAGACTCTATTTGCTGTCTTAATGCATGTTTTATTGTGAATGATTCATCAGCACACGTCATTACAAAGGAAATTTGTCTTTATAATTTTTCTTGATTCTCTAATAACTCTTAAAGTCCCCCTGTAGTAAATAATTGTATCACTTAAAACTCATCTTTGATCACTAAAATTGCCTTGAAAAAAAAATTCTTCATGCCTTTAAATAGCTTGAATGTAACTCGACACCCTTGCCTCATTTAGAATATGCGGTTCTATGAATATGCAAATGAGCCCCGCCTCCACTCACTCACTCACTCAGAGATCCACTAGCTGACGATCACACGTTGATCTGATTGGTTACAAGGTAGTTTGTGACGTCAGAAACACCAGCGATTTCAAACCGTGTTTTTGAGACTGTCTTTGGTTCACTGCAGTTTTAAGGAGAAAATACTCAGCAATGTTGTCGACTCATGAATTTACACATGGTTTGTCTTAAAGCATATTAAAAACACCACATAGACATATAACAACATTAAAAAATTATTTTCACCACAGGGGGACTTTAAAAGCAAGTTGCCATTTTAGCCAACGTCACATCAGCTGTTGTTGAGGGAGTTTTAGATTAAAGCTTCTGATGTGGAGCCGAGTCTGTTTAGTGTCAGAGTTTGGTTTATTTCTCGATGAATGTCCTGTTTTACTCATGAATCGGTAATTTATTACTAATAAATCGGTAACATAAGTTTGACTGTTGAAGATTCCAGAATCACGTCAGAATCAATGAGAGGAATTCTAAAAAGTTATTATTAATCAAATTGAATCGAAAATGTATACTTTTTCTCAGCAAGAACACATTAGATTGATCAAATGTGACAGAAAAGACATTGCTACAAATTATTTCAATTTTAAAATAAATGCTTTTATTTTTATTTACATTGATTTACATTGATTTCTGAAGGATCATGTGACACTGAAGACGTTGAAAATTCAGCTTTCATCACAGGAATAAATTACAGTTGAACATATATTCACATAGAAAATTTATTTTATTTTAAATTGTAATAATATTTCACAATATTACTGTTTTATTGTATTTTTAATACACCGATGAATTGTTCACAATAAGACCAGAAACATGTATTTTAGTTTCATTTCATGGTAATTTCAAAGCAAATTACATGTAAAAGGTTGTTGTTTCATTTATAAATATCACTGAATTTTAGTCTTTGAATCCAACTCGCTGTGATTCAGACTTGCACTTGCTTTGATTTGAACGCAGACGCTGATATTGGACCATTTGTAGTCTTTTGCGAGAGCGAGGAAGCTTAAAATAGGCCCAAGTTTGGAGCTTGACCTAATTGTTGTTGCCGCAGCTGTGACTTGAAAGAGAGAGAGACAAGAGGACAAGAGCAGTCAGGCTGAAAGAGAGAGAAAGACTGCCGTGAGACGAAGAGGGAAATATAAAGGGCAAGAAAGAAAGAAAGACTGATGTTCAATAGGACCCTGATGGCCACTGAATGAACTGTATGATAAAAGACCAGCGTAACACACAAGAATAGACCTGACTACATCTTTTCTTACTCTCTGGGGATCGAGCGGCATATTTGGGAGGTTAATTCTTTAATGTCTCTGAGGTGGACAGTGGAAAAAGAAACTAGAGTGACACTATACTGTTTTTACTAGTTTCCCAGTTTATACATGATAAAAGGCACATATGAGCCTATCATTGTTCATGAGAATGTTCATGCTGCTCTTTTTCAGCTCAATACAGCTCAATTTTCAGCTGCGCTCCAATAAGCACTTCAAATTATTAAGTATTCCATGCGACATGTGCTATATTCAAAGTCATATAATGCTGTGTATGAGGAGCAGGCCCAAAGTTAAAATGTTACGCTGTCATTCTTCGCAGTCAGACGCGGTAAAAAAAACAATGCTGTGCTGAAGTGCTTTGAATGAGTGAGTGTGTACTTAAATGTTACAGTAAATGCCTTCTGTGTGTGAAATGTATTTGCATATTTGCATACATGATGACAAATATCACTGAGTCTTGATGTGATGTTTTGTGTCAATCACCCAGGCAGTTATTTTAGTACTATATCTATACTTTTGTTTTATTTTAAATTAGCTTTTATTTCATATATTTTCTGTTTTTATTTTTATTTGAGTAATTTTGTTATGTGCTTTTGTCAGTTTATTAGTTTATATATTAATAGCATTAATTCATTTTAGTAATTGTAGTACTTCGACATATTTCAAGTTAATTGCAAATGCAACATTTCAAATTTTTAAGTCTTTCATCTATTTTATTTTATTAATTTCATTTCATTTTATTTTTTTTATTTCATTTTATTTTATTTATTCAGTTACCCGAAAACAGTTTTCCCTGGTTTTAGTTTTATGTGTAGTTGACAATAAGAACACTACACTTCACTTCACTCACATCAGTGAGAGCCAGACTATCATTACAAATCAATTAAAACCATGCATAATATTACAATAAATTACAGCCGGTGTTTACTGTCATTTTGCACATTTTATTATACATAAAATCCACTTGAAGGGTCATTTCCATCCTAGCAAACAAAGGCCCAAATATAAGACATGTCGACACTGTAAAATGCATCACTTTTGGCTAGAAAAACAGAAAAATTCTGTTCATAAACTGCTTTAACGTGTCACATTTCTGAGTTGAACCAGCAGTTGCTGTGATAATAACTGCAACAGCGTGTCATTGACGTTAAAAACAGCGTTGCGGATCTTGCCGTCATCTCCTGACTCGGCTCAGACACGTTTAAGGGGATGTTTCCTACGGGTCTTAAAGGGGCAGGTTTAACAGCTTTTCCTTTTAATCCTGCTTTAATCCTGCCTGTAGGCTCAATAAATCTCCTCAGACATAAATCGTTTTATAGACTTACAGAACAACTTAGTTATGCTTTACTTTACTGTACTCACAGATGCTATTGCAGGTCAACTAGATTAAACATATCATTCCAGATCATACATACAGTATCAGAAGATGTTCTGTACCTGCAGTGATATCACCGTTCCCCATTAGCAGATTATTCTGCTCACTTACACAGTTAGAGATCCTCGGATTGACATGGACAGTGACCAATCACAGTTCGATTTGATGTTCAGGTGTGCTGAAGATTTGATGCATATTTTTTAGGAACTTTGTTAGGTGCTTTTTTATTTTATTAGTTTTCATGTATTTCTATAGTTTACATTTTTTTATTTCCGTGTTGTTAATATAAGTACTTCAACTTCAAGGCAAATTTTATTTTGGCTTTATATTTGATGCGTAAAGCCAGCCAATCAGAATGAGTCTGGTGATGTCATATTTGTATGAAATGTGCATCAAAGTGTCAGTGGATGGTCTAGCTGTGAAGTGAATGATTCAATGACTAATTGTGCTAATAGACTCATTTTAAAGCTTGCAATTTGCAGAAGACGTGTGGTTGCAATGTTCAATACTGTATATGTTACAAATAGACATTTTTCACCTCAATGGAATGATGTAACCAATAGGATCTTGCAATCCTGAACATGTTTTTCCCAGAGATTATCATGGAGTGACTCTCTGAGCTCTGTGATATCTTCCAGTGTCTTTTGTAACTGTCTTTTTATATGTTTATTTTTTTATATATATTCTACGAAGTCTCCCAGAGGGTTTTGTTGCTCTTCACATAGCTCATGAGACTTATGAACTTTGTCTCAGATGTTTCACCTCAGGAGACATAAAAAATAGACCCGAATGTAGTTGTCATACAGTAAAATTAATGTGAATAGCAGCTCCGATCATTTCATGAGAAATGTTCAAGATTTTTGATTGCAGACTTCAGTGTGTTGGGAAATCTGAGCGCAGTTTGAGACATTGTTGAGATCTCTGAAACTGAGAGATTAATGCTGTGTTTTTCTCAGAAGTAAAGTCTGAGAAGCAGAAGAATCGAGCAAAAGTCTCAGTTTTGTGACTTTTGTAAAGTCTTATCTTCAGAAGTGTCTGAATGTGTTTTGAGTGTGTTTTTAATGAGTACAGCGACTTCTAATACTTCTAATCTAATTATTAGATTAACGTTACTGCATATGTACAGTATCTACCTATTATATTTTATTTATTAAGGATTTGACTTGTTAACATGCACATCTTAGACCCTGCTGGCACAGTTTGACTCATTTTATCTATCGTTTCTGTGAATAAATTCAGATTTAAATTAAACAAATTAGGTTGTATCCTAGTTTATATCTACACCTTTCTCTCTCAAGCCCCACCCCTTTCTCCATCAGGCCCCACCCCCATTGCTGAACTCCACCTCCAAAGCCCAACCTTATTCTATCAAGCCCCACCCCTTTCTCCAGCAGGCCACGCCCCATTGCTGAACTCCACCTCCTAAGCCCAGCCTTCTTCTATCAAGCCACACCCATTTCTCAAGAAGGCCCCGCCCCCATTGCTGAACCCCGCATCCTGAGCCCAACCCTCTTCTCTCATGCCACACCCCTTTCAATTTCAGCCCACAGGCTCCGCCCTCATCACAATCCAACCAATCCTCACTTGTTAGGCCACATCCCTTATGAGGCTATAACATTTATCGTCGCTGCCCGATGAAACTCACATATGTCCAAAACGGTTACTTTTCAGGAAGTGAAAAAAACACTGTAATTACAAAAGCAGTTGAACGTAGGGTTGCATACTTGGTACGGCATCTTTAAATGTAACCATATTCTTGCCAGTGTAATGATATAATCCACATTTGACCGAAATTGAGTTTAAATGGACATACGTGCATATTTTACAGTAACGGTGGTAGATATGCGTTCTTCCGATCATTAATTAGAATGACCAAGTTGCGTTTCATATTGACAGATGAATAGGCTACGCTCAGTTTATTAAATACGCTCAGTTTATTAAATGTCTCTTGCAAACTATGAAGGGACTATGAATCAATACACTGACATGGCAATGCTAGACTGATACTTTGTTTGCACAGTCCTACCGTAATTTTGTGAATATATAATAAACTTGTGAACAGTTGTCAAAAACAAAGGTTTGCTGATACTTTACCTCACAGTGTTATTCGGCTATCCAATGCTGAGCTTCCAGAGACGCTTAAGATGAAACTTCACGAGACCGGCGAGATGCCTCCACAGGGTGGGAGATACGCAGCGTGATTGACAGCTTTGACACCAAATGGATATACGTGAAAATCAGATGACATGATTTCACAACTTTTCATTGGTCATTTAGATAACGTGAAGCTTACTGTATACGGAAACGAACCATGACATTCTATCCGTCGAAAAATCTCAAAATCGGCAAAATGGACATACGCGGTTTTCATCGGACAGTGGCGTTATACTGTATTCTGATTTATTAGTTGTATTTAGTTTTTTTGTGCTGTTCTGTGCCAGATACTTTCATTGTATAGAAAATATATTTTCCCCTTAAGTATCTTCTCTTTATTTTTGTAAACCTGTAACTTGTAGTGGAGCAAACAATGCTGTTTTAGCTTGACAATCTACAGATTCACAGTTGCTTCCCAGATACAGTCTCTCTCTCTCTCTCACACACACACACACACACACACACACACGTGATGATGACCCAGATCTCGTCCCCTCACTGACCCAGAGCTGAAGGGCTGGTCGGGGTCATGTCTAAATCACCAGGCTTGTTAATTAGTGGCGTATCTTGTGCTCTGAGAGATCAGAGCGTGTCAGAGGTGCTGCAGCCCAGATTCATGAAAGCTGCAGACGCTTATATGAGAGGTTTTGGTGCTGTGTTTGAAGACTGCCATACTACTCTTACTATTTCTCCAGTGTATAGTCAGTAGCATACACTGTGCACAGTTTGTAAATTTACTATGGTATTCATGGAAAACCTACATGACTTACTGCGTATTGCTGGCAATACAGTATACCACCATGCAATGTGCTTGAAATGAGCTTCCATTTCCAGTCACAATTTGACTTGTCATTTTTTTTCTTACACATTTTTGATCTGACTGCAAAATTTAAGCTTTTTAAATTAAAATAGCATTAAAAAGACAATTTAACCATTTCTATTTCCAAAATGATAACTATTATATAGCATAAAACACCCATTTAAATCACTAGATATGATGCATTTATTTTACAAACCATTTCAACTTCCATTAAGACCAGATGGAAATGAAAATAATCATGATGTTACTCTGTTAATAACATGAGATTTTCTGAAGTGATTGTTGGATTTGTGGAGTCATGACCACTGTTTATTTACAGTCTGGCTTCACGATGTTAAATGAACGACTGTGCTGAAGGGTTAATTGCACACTACCGCACATGACTCATGAGTTGAAAGCACTCGCGAGCTGGAGAAAGTGTGTAGAGAGCGTTTATGAATGACACGGGCCACGGCTGTAATACAGGGGAGTTTCTCGCTTTTCACCCTAACGCTTTTCACTCGATCCCTTGAATGTGTTTTCTGGTCTTTTCCTCTTTTTGTGTTTTTCTCGTCTTTCTCTCTCATTCATTTTTGTCTTCGTATTACTTACCTAAACCTAAAAATACAAAGTTTGGTGGGTGAAATCCATATTTTGTTTATGTCAAGCCACACCCCTTTCAATTTCAGACCCCACCCATTGATGACCAGCACACAGGCTCCACCCCATGAGACTACAACCAATCCTCACTTATCAGGCCACACCCCTTATGAACACAGTATCCGCCCCTTTTTCAATCAGCCCAACCCTCTTTTCTGAAACCCCTGCATCTTATGCGTCTTCTGTTCATTAAAAAAAAAAAAACTAAAAAAAATTATGACAAATACTGAGAATATGTAAATCGAAATATGTTCAATCAGTTCTAATGACATTCATAAAATGTCTTTTATGTGGTTTAATTGGAGGGAGATTGCTCAGACTGATAGAGGTAATGGAGGGCTTGGATTAATGCAAATGTTGTTGGAAATTACTTGGGCAATAAAATGGAACAGAAGTTTCATGTCTTGTCTAAATGTGATGGCAGCTTGGCATGAGGAGATTATAACAGGACGGCATTGTTCTGCCAATAATAAAGAGACACACACAGACGAGAAGAGCAGAAAGAGAGAGAGAGAACGATTGAGAGAGGAAGTGTGAGAGGAAGACAGCTGTATTACAGTAATCTAAAAAAGATTATGGAGCAGAGACAGAAAGGAAGTCAAACCCATCTCAGAGCCATCACTTCCTGTGTGTGTGTGTGTGTGTGTGTGTGTGTGTGTGTGTGTGTGTGTGTGTGTGTGTGTGTGTGTGTGTGTGTGTGTGTGTGTGTGTGTGTGTGTGTGTGTGTGTGTGTGTGTGTGTGTGTGTGTGTGTGTGTGTGTGTCTGTGTGTGTGTGTGTGTGTGTGTGTGTGTGTGTGTGTGTGTGTGTGTGTGTGTGTGTGTGTATACCTTCTCATTCTTATTCTCACTCAGTCTCTGGAATTACTTCTTACTGCTTGTCAAAAGAGATTCATATAAGAGTGAATCTCATAAAAACACCTCCAGGTCATATTTCAAAAACTGAAAGCTTTTTTTGCGTTATGGCAATTGTATTGCTATTTCATAATTATAATAATATTTACTGTTATTACTGTATTTTATTATCAAATAAATGCAGCCTTGGTGAGGAAAGAGACTTTTTCAAAAACATTAAAAAAATCTTACCAACCCAAACTTTTATTATATATATATTTAAAATAATAGTATCTTTGTTATTATGATATATTATTTCATTAATATATTCTAGTATCTTTCTTGCCTTGCATTACAGTGATGAGAATGAGATTTTTTTTTACATTAAAGTATTGAGTATGTTGTATAAAAATGTGTTTTATTGTTCTAAAATACTGTCAAAAAGTTGGTTTTAAAAATAAGCTTCATATATTTATATACAAAATTGACTTTCTCATTTCTTTCTTTTGATTGTGGGGTGGAATATGCCTGGCACGTTTCGTGGGCTTCGCCTGTAGTATCTCTCTCTTTCTCTTACATCATAGGCTCATGGTTTTGTCCTCATCCCTTTCACTCTGTCACCATCTCTGGCCTTTAGTCACACTGACCCCCCCAAACACACACACACACACACACACACACACACACACACACACACACACACACACACACACACACACACACACACACACACACACACACACACACACACAGCTTGAGCTGCATCCTGTCTCCATGACGATGGCTCGAGGCTTCTCTGCTCATTTTAAGGTCACCCCTGTGAGAGACAGACACATGTGTTTCCATGTTACTTGCTGTACAAAAGGGACTGAACGTAGAGTATAAACAGTGCTATCATGATGACAACTCTGAGTGTTTGTTATGGTAATGTTTAGGACAAGGTTGATATGTTTAGTCTTGGCGGAATAAATCTATATGCTGCTGCTGATGCTGGTCAAGTACGAACTACTACTCGCTGGTCAAGTACGAACTACTACTCGAACTCGCTACTGCCAATACATACGTGACACACTGCTGTGAGCAAGTAAGACAGTGTAACACTGAGGCAGGGATGAAGCGGAGACAGAATCCACATGCAAGCACTACTTTATTAACAATACAAACACAGGGAATCCACAAAGAAACTCAGGATAGGAGCATTTTAAAGCAAACAGCGAGATCAACCACAAGAGAATTACAGGGTAAAATTGGTAAATTGTGATGGGAACACACGAGGGTAACCAATACAAGTCACACCTGGAGAGAGTAATCAACATGACAAACTAGAAAAATCTACAAAACATGGCACAAGACTGGAAATAACACAAAACAGGGGAACACAGGCCGGGATCATGACAGACACGCGGCGGCTGATGATGATGGTTATTGCTGCTGCTTCAGAGCAAGTATGGATACTTGCTACTGCTAATACACACACAGACACGCTGCTGTGAGTAAGTAAGACATGCTGCTGCTGCTTCTGTACAATACAGCATACTAGGCTTGCTACGGTAGTCGGTGTTACCGGTGTTACACGGTGTTGAGTCGCAACACCGGTTTCATCGCTTGCCCACCGCGACACCGTAAAAAAAAAGAAAATGTTTAAAGCGTTAAAAATATTTAACGCAATTACGCAGTATCCGTTAAGTCCTGCCTATTACACACACACACACGACCCACAGAAAAGACGAGCGTCAGTATCGAGTTCTCTTTCGGGTTTTTCATTAAGAATAATAACGAACCCACCATTCAAGCCATTCGCAAAGACCCTTTAGTTACTGTAGCTTTGTCAGACAAGCCATGCCGCTCTCACGCCACACACTGTCGCTGAATCCGAAATCGCCCCCATACCCTCAAATAGGGCGTTATTTGGGGAGATAGACATTTTTAGTGGTGTCCGAAACCATAATGGACATTAAGTGCACTTATTCCCACATTGCACTGCATTAACGAGTGTACAGCTTCTGCACGCTCAACGGCTGTCCGAAATCGCTCACTCTTTTTCTATCACTCCTTGAAGTGAGCAGTATTAGTGGACTAACGTATGGAATAGGCCTAACTTAGTGAATGAGGGTTTAGGGGGCGATTTTGGATTCAACCCATGTTCTCAAGCAGTGAAAAATAGAGGAGACTGACAACGCGCTGACAGACAGGACCGAACACGTAATATTTAATATGAAACAAAGTCTCAACTTTCAAATTTGGTCAGTCAAAGACAATTAAACAATAAATAGGCCTACCGTTTTGTGGCTGTTTAATGTGTCGTGACAGATTGCCTCAGTTAAAGCCAAATTCAAATCCACCGACATTAATCTACTTCTGACTGCTTTGTCGGACAAAAATGGTGGATTTTGATTGGTCAGATCGCATGTCAATCAAACTCCCTGCGAAGCATGAATTGAATTGACGCTAAAAGTGAAAATGAAGTGCACACTGCCACACCAGCTTTTTATAAGCGATGTAAAAAAAAAAATTAGTTTGATACTCCGCACGACCGCACCATTATGCATGCCCGTGCAAACGCGCTCATTTTTTTACGTTTGCCTTTAAATTAGCGATTTAAAAGCCGCCACCGGTGATACCAGTATTACCAGTGTTGTCACACGTCGATTAACCGGTGGGAAAATATCCTCAACCGTCACATCCCTACAGCATACATGAATAACCCGAAGCAGATCTATACAGGTGGAGCTGGGGAAGGTGGAGGGTTTCTGAAAGCGCGCTGCAACTGCTAAAGTAAACACTTGAATGTTGAGCATCGAGCTCATTGGCTACTGATACAGCGAGAACCAATCAGCTGTGCCCTATAGAGAATGATGTGATTACTGGCAGATTGAGTTCAGGATGGCTATCAGCCGCTGCCATCTAGAGTTTCATGACTGAACTTTGTATAAATCTAGTCATTTTTGTTTCTTAGGCTACTAAGTGAAAATTGTTTCAGTGTTAATCCTACAACAATTCTTTTGTCAGTGTAGCTCGGTGAACTAAATTCCTTGTTTTGAAGTCATGTTATGTTGCTTTGTGTGTGGAACAGCCAGATATTTAAGACGTTATTCACTGAAAATCTTCCACTGTAGTTGTAACTTCTCATTAATGTGTTGAGTTAAAAATGGTGCACCAGGTTCATCATCATGTGCCACATGACCGATCTTTTAAATACAAAACAAATAAGAATTTGAGAGCTAAAGATTTCCACAGCTCTCATATGATATCATTGGATATAACATATGAGTCATATAGTCTTCTTTTATGGTGTTTTTTTCCCATCTGGAGTTTGTCAGTTTGAATCAACATCCACATTCATTGTATCAGAAGCTCAAACATTCTGCATCATCTCTGTGTTTCAAAGAAAAAATAAAGTACCCACATTTACCCAGAATTTACTTATTTGGGTGAATTGTTCCTTTATGGATGGATAAAAACAAAAACAAACACTAGATTAAAAAAGCTTCACATTGTATCGAAGTGTAGGTGATGCGTAATGAGTCCATGTTATCTAAGTAGCATCCAAAACTTTAGATTAAAACGTATATGAAATGTATTTCTTTTAAATTTAATATTTTTAAGCCCTTTTGCCTGGTTCATTTTAGTCCTGCAGTGTGAAAATGTACTTTTTATTTTTGTACAAATATTCTCTCTATTCAATATGGGCTCATAAAAGCCGCATGCAGAATAATTATAGAAGAATTAAAGAAAGGCTGCTTTAGATGAACTATAACATGCCACACCAGGACACGTCAACTCCCACATGCTTTTCATTTCAACTACCCACATTCACATTTATAGATACATTTTTTAAAGCTAGAATAAAAGAAAATAAATCAATATGATGTATAATAACATAAAGGTTTTTAAAAAACTGAGCGGACACACATATAAAGTGAAGCGGGCAGCATGAACAGAAGGTCAAGCTGTTTTCTTGACTGACAATGACTGACTGTCTGAAGCTGAAGTGTGTGTGTGTGTGTGTGTGTGTGTGTGTGTGTGTGTGTGTGCGTGCGTGCGTGTGTGTGTGGTCCTGGTAAACCCTACATTACGGTAACAAAATGTCTCCACAAAGATGGCAATATCTGAAATCCTTGTCCTTTTGGGGAATTTTTTTGGGGAAACCGCTAAATCATACTAAATTATGTTTTCTAAAAATGTGAAAATGCAGAAAGTTTTGTGTGATGGGTAGGTTTATTGTAAGGGGAAAGAATATACCGTTTGTAATGTATAAAAATCATTATGTCTATGGAGAGTCCCAGTAAAACATAAAAACACAACGCGTGTGCGTGCGGTGTGCGTGTGTGCGTATGTGTGTGTGTGTGTGTGCAGGTTTGTGCCACCTGGTCCCCTGATATCAGCAGAGCGATTGCAGAGATTTAAAACCTTGCTTCCACACCGACACGTTTATATGTCTCCTGTCATCAGCTGGCAGAAGTGCACACACGCACACACACACATGGCGTCTCTTTTACTGAAATGACCTCAGTTTGCTCAGTGACCGTGTGACTGCAGTTACCTGTCATTTAGCAAACACTTTTCATCCAGTGTGACTTTCAAAGCATTAATTACATGGCCAGACTCTCCTTTCTCTCACATAGCCAGACTTTTGACTTCTCAGGTTCATGCAGATTATTCAGGCCGAGAACTGCCCACATGCTGCTGTTTTGTGAGGGTCATGAATTGAATTGTAACAACTATTTCATTTATTTTTATTTATCTAACTAGGCACACAAGTCACTTAAGAACAGAATACTTATTTAAAACAACAGCCTGGCAGGAGAATAACTGTCACATACAATTCATAAAATCATTACACAGAGACATAAGGGATTGGATCAAACATTTGCAGGTAGTAACTAAAAAGCTCCCTAATAATGTTTTTAAAAACAGAGCTAATCTGTTTAAGTTTAATTTTCATTATTCTGATTATTCACAAAGAATTGCGGTTATTTTTACCGCATTATTCACAAAGTGTGAATGATATACTCACATACAGCAGGTGTTACTGGCAACTGTTTTAATCTAATTGTGTCTAATCCAAAACGTCTCGGTTACGTATGTAACCCTAGTTCCCTGATAGGGAACGAGACGCTGCGTCAAACGCTGCGGGAACGCCCCTGCGTTGTGCGTCATGAAGCACGTATGGAATCAGCCCAATGGAGAGATGAAACGTCATAGGCGGGTGACGTCATCGACCAGGAAACTATAAAGCACCCCAAAAACACAAGCGCATTAGCTTCTGATAGGCTTGAAGGAAGCGCTAACGGGAGTGCCGGGAGTATGGCGGAGCGACGCAGCGTCTCGTTCCCTATCAGGGAACTAGGGTTACATACGTAACCGAGACGTTCCCTTTCAAGGGAACTTCGAGCTGCGTCAAACGCTGCGGGAACGCGAATACCCACGTCGCCATAGGACCAAATGACCGTCATGTGAGACTAGCGCACAGAGGACGAGAGCACCTGTGCCCCAGGGGTAGAGCTTAAGTCTAGGTCATAGAACTTAATAAAAGTATGCGGTGAAGACCATCCAGCCGCATCACAAACATCACTCAGGGAAACCCCCGACAAAAGAGCTTTAGAAGCAGCCATACTCCTGGTAGAGTGAGCTCGGACAACCAAAGGTGAAGGCTGGCCAGCCGACTCATAAGCAAGTGAGATAGCCTCAACCACCCACTTGCTCATTCTCTGTTTAGACGCCGGACACCCTTTCCTGGGTGGCCCGAAACATACAAAAAGTTGTTCTGATTTCCTCCACAGGGCAGCTCTGTGGACATAAGCGTCTAATGCCCTAACAGGGCAGAGTGAATTAAGTTTCTCCTGGTCCGATGCATAAATGGAGGAGGACAGAAAGCCTGCAGAACCGTAGGTCTAACAATATTAGTAGGAACCTTAGGAACGTAACCTGGTCTAGGATGCAGAAAAGCTTTAACCATGCCAGGTGCAAATTCCAGGCACGAGGGTGAAACCGACAGAGCCTGCAAATCTCCGATTCTTTTTAGTGAAGAGATAGCAAGCAAAAAGATAGTCTTAAAAGTGAGAAACTTCTCGGGAACTTCTTCGATAGGTTCAAAAGGAGCTAGGGAAAGACCTTCTAATACAATGGCCAGATCCCAAGTCGGCACCCTCGTACGAACTGCTGGCCTCAGCCTCAAAGTGCCACGGAGGAAACGAGTTATAAGCGGGTGTCTCCCAAGAGAAACTCCACTGAAAGGGACGTGGTAAGCAGCTAGTGCCGCCACATACACCTTTAGTGTGGAGGGGGATAACCCTGTGGAGAAGCGCTCCTGCAGGAATTCCAGCACTGCACCCACTGGGCAGTTAACTGGGTCCTGCAGGTGTTCTCCACACCAAGAAGTGAAAAGTTTCCACTTCAAGGCATAAAGCTTCCTCGTGGATGGAGCTCTGGAGTTAAGAATGGTCTCAACAACCTCGGTTGAGAGACCGGAGTCTATGAGCTGGGCCCCCTCAGAGGCCAAGCCCACAGTTTCCACAATTCTGGGCGGGGGTGAAGTATCGTGCCCCCCGCCTGGGAGAGTAGATCCCTCCTGACCGGGAGCTCCAAAGGAGAACCGTCCAGGAGAGAAATCAGGTCCGCAAACCATACTCGGGCCGGCCAGAACGGGGCTACTAGTAGTAGACTGACCCCGTCCCGGCGGACCCTCTCCAGAACTCCTGGTAACAGAGCAATCGGGGGAAAGGCGTACAGACGTGACCTCGGCCACGGCTGCACCATAGCATCCAACCCCAGGGGGGCTGGAAGAGTGATGGAGAACCACCGATGACAATGAGTGGTCTCCTTGGAAGCGAATAGGTCCACCTCGGCGCGACCGAAACTCAACCAAAGGAGCTCCACCACCTCGGGGTGGAGTCTCCATTCCCCTGGCCTCGGCCCCTGCCTCGACAGGGAGTCTGCTACCACATTCAAATACCCAGGGAGATACATTGCTCTCAGAGATAGTAGCTTCCCTTGGGACCACAGGAGGATCTGACGGGCCAACTTGTAAAGCCGGCGAGACCGCAGGCCCCCCTGATGATTTATATAAGAGACCACCGACGTGTTGTCTGATTGAACTAACACATGATGGCCTCTCAGGTCTGTTAGGAAGTGTTTCAGAGCCTGAAACACAGCCAACATCTCTAGACAATTTATGTGCCACGAAAGATGATGATCCTGCCACAGACCTTGGGCTGGGCGACCACTCATGACCGCCCCCCACCCTGTGAGGGAAGCATCCGTCGTTAGCGTTATGCGACGACAAAGAGCCCCCAGCACAGGACCTTTGGATAGGAACCAAGTTTCTCTCCACATGACCAGAGCACGAAGGCAGCGCCGCGTGACTTTGAACGTGCGGAGCGGATTTCCCCTCGGGGAGAATCCCTTGGTCCTGAGCCACCACTGTAGCGGTCTCATGTACAACAGGCCGCAAGGTATAACGTTGGACGCTGCTGCCATCAGACCCAACAGTCTCTGAAACTGCTTGACAGTGAGTAGCTGGCCTAGCTTCACTTGTTTCACAGCTGAGAGAATCGAAGCGATGCGGGTCGGAGAGAGTCGCGCCCGCATCGATACCGAATCCCAAACGACACCCAGAAAAGTGGTCTTCTGGGAAGGAGATAATACACTTTTCTTTGCGTTCAGCCTCAACCCCAACTTTCTGATATGAGCTAGGACGACATCTCGATGCCGAACCGCCATCTGCTCGGTCTGGGCTAAAATCAACCAATCGTCGATGTAATTGAGAATACGAATGCCCTGAAGCCTCAGAGGCACTAGTGCTGCATCCATGCATTTCGTGAAAGTGCGGGGAGATAAAGCTAGGCCAAACGGAAGAACCCTGTACTGGTACGCCTCGCCCCCGAAGGCGAACCTCAGGAACTTCCTGTGTTGTGGAAGGATGGACACATGGAAGTATGCGTCCTTCAGATCTATCGTGACAAACCAGTCCTCGGACCTGATTTGAGACACGATCTGCTTGATAGTGAGCATCTTGAATTTTAGCTTCCCTACCGAGCGATTCAATATGCGCAGGTCTAAAATTGGACGCAACCCCCCATCCTTCTTTGGAACGATGAAATATCGGCTGTAATAACCTGACTCCAAACTGGGAGGAGGAACCCGTTCTATAGCCTCTTTTTGAAGGAGCGTTTTCACCTCTTGTTCCAATACCAGAGCCTGCTCGGGGCCCACCACTGTGTGCAGAACCCCTCTGAATTTTGGTGGACGACACCTGAACTGGATAGCATAACCCTTTTCTACTGTCTGCAGGACCCAATGAGATATTTTTGGAAGGCTTTTCCACTCTGCCAGAAATTCTACTAAGGGTACCAGCCTCTCGAGACTGGCCTCTGGTGTAACTTGAGCAGCAGACGCAGCGCCCTGTAACGGCGCACCGGCAGGGAACAACTGGTCTGACCGCTCTGAGACCCTCCTCAGAGGGAGCGAGCGTCCCTCGGGAAAGCGCTCGCTGGGATCGTCTGTGCCCCGGCATAAAGGCGGGGTTGGCAGAACGAGCCCCTGAGGGCACCGAGGAGGAATGGGCACCGTAAAAAGAGGTGAACACCTTTCCGCCTCGGTGGGGACCACCCTCAGCATCCTGAACGGCTTGGCGTCAGGACTTCTTCTTAGCCGAAGCCTTCTTAGCCAATATAACTGTCCTCAGATCAGTTCTACTGGGAGAAGGCTTCGGCTGAGAGTGTCGCGGCTGAGCCCACTGTCCAGCAGGGGGAGCACGAGACGCGACACTCTGCCTCTGCTGCGCTCTATGTGATGAGCTCGAAGACGGCCGGGGCTGCTCCCGCCCAGCAGCCCCAGGGACATGAACTTTAAGGGGAAGAAACTTTTTAAAAGCTGCAGTTTGTTTCTTTTCTTCTTGGAATTTATCGATAACTGAATTCACAGCATCACCAAACAACCCCATGGGAGAAAGAGGAGCATCTAAAAGAAAAGCTTTTTCTCTCTCTTTAATATTAGTCTGATTTAACCACAAATGTCTTTCTGCGGCCACCAGAGCTGCCATAGAACGACCCATTAATTTGGCCGATTCTCTGGTGGCACGCAGGGATAAATCAGCAGCCTGACGCAGTTCACGAACTACGTCAGTACTGACCTCCTCACTCTCACTCATGTCCCTTAGCAGATCAGCCTGGTATGCCTGCAAGATTGACATAGTATGCAGACATGACGCAGCCTGACCTGCTGCCGAATATGCTTTACCCACTAAAGCCGAAGTGTTTCTTAAAGGCTTGGTGGGTAATGCCGGTGCCTTAAAAGATGATGCTGCTTCGGGGGAGAGATGGCTCGCAAGCGTCTCTTCCACACGAGGCAAAGCACCATAACCATGAGCCTTGGCTCCCATAATATTAGCGTATGTTGAAGTCTGGGGACTAAACACTCTATATGACACCGGTTTTCTCCATGATTTCGACACCTCGGTGTGGAGATCATGGAAAAACGGCAGGCACCGGCGTGGAGGCTGCACACGTGACGGCAAAAATCTCTCATCCAACTTTGATTTAGAAACAGACTCCTGTCTAGTCACTGGCCATTCAATATTAAGTTTTTCAACAGCTCTTGTTAACACCTCCATAAGCTCATCACTCTCAGGAGTGTGGGGTGGCGAATCCTCCACATCTCCCTCAACACTAACAACATCAAGTTCCTCAGAACTGGATAGCTGCAGCATTGGTGCCTCAGCCCGAGCGGAAGAAACCGCAGCGCGTGCTTCCGAACCCGGGACTGAGGCACTGGATCTCACAGGTGAAGGGAGAGATAAGGCAGAGCCCGTCTCAAACCCCGCTGTGAGATCCATCTGCGATCCCCACGATAAGCGCCGCCGCTCTGCCTCGGCAGAAGCGGGACCCGAACCGCGGGGAGCGCGCACCGAACCGCTCTCCTCAAAGAGCGACCGGCGGGAGCGGAGCGTCCTTAACGGCAAACGCTCGCAATGCTCACAGTCTGCTCCCTCGAGAGCAAACTGGGCATGCTGAACTCCCAAACAAACAACACAAAGATCATGTGTATCCCCGCTCGTTAAATAACGCGAGCAGGGAGGAACACACTTTCTAAACTGCTGTTCGTCCGCCATAATCTCTCAATATATATATATATAGGGATAAATTGTTTGTGTGGTGCAGGGTATGTAAGACAGACAATATCACACAGGGACAGATTCACATGTAGCGCGACTGAAAGCACAGAAGCTAATGCGCTTGTGTTTTTGGGGTGCTTTATAGTTTCCTGGTCGATGACGTCACCCGCCTATGACGTTTCATCTCTCCATTGGGCTGATTCCATACGTGCTTCATGACGCACAACGCAGGGGCGTTCCCGCAGCGTTTGACGCAGCTCGAAGTTCCCTTGAAAGGGAACACATTTCTATGGATGTAAAAATCTATGGATTTTTTAGGTGTCTTCAAGTATCTTTATTTCAATGTTTTCGTCCATCATGTCATGCACCGTTGTCAAACACATGTGCACTTCAGTCATTAAAATGTTTACATGCCTGTTTATTGCGATTAAAACCAGCATATGCCACATATTTTACTACGCTTATGAGCATAATTGCATCATGAGCAATTCATTTTATGAGTTTATTTGCATTATGAGCTTAATTGCATCAATTGTATCTAAGTTTTGTGTTTATATGAGGTAAAGTTTAATCTCAATATTGCCTAAATCTCATAATCGCATTATGAGGGTGCATGTAAACGTAGTCATTGATTAGAAAAGCTTTTGTAAACAAAATTCTCTTTTGAGTGAACTCAAACTAATGAAACAGCTCATGACGTTGGACACGTACCTGAGGACACATCGGCGA
>NW_027509042.1:44035000-44075000 GCF_051911475.1 Siphateles boraxobius
ATAGATAGATAGATAGATAGATAGATAGATAGATAGATAGATAGATAACTGTAAACATGTATATTGGCATGGTTGCTTTGTGCATTGATTATGTGTCCAGAAATCATATCATGAAGACACAACATCTCTTGTAAATGTTAATGAGAATCTCCTAATTGGATTGTGTTTGACTAAAGTGCATTATAGATTTTCTCGCACAAGCATTTAACAGAGACTAATCTAACTAATATTCCTTTACATGTGTTTTTAATGTTGTCTATCAGTCCTTCTGTTCCTTTATCATCTTATATTTCTCACTCTTGAGTTAATAGACCAGAGATGTAGTCTGTTAAATGGTCTGTCGGGATGTTTTTCAGTGTTATTGCTCATTTCTTTATGATTTCACATCAGAAATTGAACCTCACTAATTACTGCATGTAGTCATTTCTGCAAAATGCTCATCAAAGCACAGACTGTTTTAGTAATCCTTCGGTTAGTTTGTTTGAATGATATGACATGCAATTACAGCCTAATTTCAAAACATCCTGTAGTGATCATTTCTGTGTTGATCTGTTTTAATTATGTAAATGCACACGGTTGACGTGCTCTCTCGACCTATAAGCATAAAGCTCAGAAGCGTTCTCCAGTCGAATGAAGCGTTTTGTCTGCGCTTGCGTCAGACTTTTAAAAGGTTGATATTTGCACAGACTCTTTCAGTTGTCAGGCGATACCAATCTGAAGTCTGTCGTCCTAATTAAATTGTTTCATCTCAGTGGCGTTTCTGATACCTGTCAAACGATGATTCATGTTTTGGTCAATTAAACAACCACATGATCCATGAATACACTCAATCGAGTAATAAATGTGAGGAGTTATAAGCTGGTTGGGGAGCACGATTTCTAAAATTGCATTTCTTGAGTCGTGTGGTTGAAATATCGTAAAGACCAGTAGGGCTTTAATGCTCAAATGTGTTTGTTATAGGACATAATTTAGTAAAAGATTGAGAAGAAGTTGTATCTGGGTCAACGATCTGTTTATTAATTCAACAACAAATTGAAATGCAATCCATACAAACAATGACTTGAATACAGCTCTTTTATGATGAGCACAACAAACCGTGAAACATATGTTGGATATGTTGGATTTTTTTTAAGGATTTTTTTCTGCATTGCATTCGTTTTAATAAAAAGTTTATACATATATATATATATATTGGTAATATATTTTGTTTCATTTCGTTTTATTTTATTATTTAATTTATTTTAGCTAATTAAGTGATTGATGGTGATTGTAAAATATTAAAACTACCATTAGACAGTTTAGGTTTAGTACGATTTTTGTATTACTTTATTATTACAGTTATTCAGCAATGAAGAATTACATTGATACAAAAATATATATATTTCAAATAAATGCTGTTATGGCTTTGAACTTTCTATTCATCAAAAAATCCTGGAAAAATGTATCATGGTCTCCACAAAAATATGAAGCAGCACAACTGAACAGCATAATCGAAATAAAAAACATGGATAAATATAAAACTACTCATTTAAGAATGTTGATTATATAAATATGTATATATTGCAAGTTTATTGCAGAGAATATGGATAAATATTCAAATATGTAAGAACTCGTTTTGTGTTGCTTCATCGGAGTGGGCTGTGCTAACGAGATGTGTGTTCCTTGTTTCAACTCTCTGATTGGTGGAATTTTCTACAGCATCATGGGTAATGTAGGTTTTAACCACGAATTCTGCTGTTAAACTATTATTTTAAAACTAAGTTGAAATAATGCAGGCTAACGGCCTAAACAGACCTTATTTGAGGAAAACACCCGTGTTGCGCTCTAAAATCCTGACCTGAGTGACACCTGTCTCTCAGGGTTTAGGTGTGGAGAACAAAAATTGTAACTATGGTCAGACAAAACTAAATAAGTGCTTCACCGGCACCAGAGGGAATTATGTGTAGCGGATCAGCGTCGAGGCTGATTGAGCCCGGATCGCCTCGGGAATGAGACACGGGGACTCTGAGGTCAGAGGTTGTTATGGTTTGTCCTTGCACAGGTTTGTTTCCCAGGCGGGACTGGATGTGAGATGGAGCGAGTTAGGCGGCGAGTGAAATAAATCGAATTCAGCGGAGCACAACTAGCAGCAAAAGATCTTTGTGTTCCTGCGCTAATGTGTGAGATTCCACCGAGATGAACTGTGTTCGGCAGGACTCGATTTCTCATTGATCTTGTATTGATCTAGTGTGGCAAGCTTCTCAGAAAAATGTCTAAAGAGTTTGTTCAGAACAGTCTGTCTTGGCTTGCGGATGGACAGACAGTGTTGTTGATATTGACAGGCTTGAGTATTTTAGACCGAGCGCTTGTCCTTCAGTTAGAGGCGTATTGATCAACTCGGCCTTGAATGTCTTAAACGAACAAGCTAATGGAATGATGACCTTTTCGGGGAAAGGTCAGGCAAACAATGTGTGATCTAATGGTCAGACGGGCATTTAAACAGCTCAGAGATATCTTTCAACATAAAAAACACTGAATTTCTATGTTTTAATTCTTAATTCTTTAAGTCAGTGTTTGTTGTATTTCTTGGGAAATTACTTTTGACTGAAAATCAGGAATCAGAAGCAGGAGTTCTGCCTTCGAAGCAATTCAAACTTGAAATACAGACTTGATGTTTCTTCTAATTTTTAAGTAAATTATTACTTTATTTAATCAGCTATGCATTTAATTGGTCATTATTGACAGTAAAGACATTTATAATGTTACAAAAGAAAAGATTTAAATGCCAATTTAATGCTGTTCTTCTTTACTGTCTATTAATCAAAGAACCATGTTTCCACAGAATTATGAAGCAGCACAACTGTTTTCAACATTGATAATAATCATAAATGGGGGTTTTTAGCATCAAATCATCATATTAGAATGATTTCTGAGGATCATGTGACAGTGAAGACTGGAGTAATGATGCTGGAAATTCAGCTTTCATCACAGAGATAAATTTGCATTTTAACATAAATTACAATAGAAAAAGCTATTTAAAATATTTTTTTTACAATATCACGGTATTTTTAGATCAAATGAAGCCTTGGTAAGCAAAAGAGACGCTCAAAAACATAAAAAAAAATCTTACAGACTATAATCATTTAAACTGTAGTGTATTTGAATGTAATAAAATGTATATGTCACATTTGGCCCGTGTTTGAGCTTGTTTTTCACTGTTTTCTTTGTTTGAATTTGTTTCCTTGTTTACTCATTGTTTGATTACAACCTGCACCTGTTTCTCGTTTCCTTTTATTGATTATCCTTTGTATTGATATCCCTTAGGGTACATTTACACAACAACGATTTACTTAAAACGGAGAAGTTTTCCGCGTACAAGCGACACCTTTGTCAAAACGATCCCCATTCACACGGATCCGCGAAAACGCTGTATTCTGCTGCCAGGCCATTAGATGGCGATGAAACACTATAGACTGAACACATAATACGAGTGTGCATGACCTCATCGTCTTCAGTGATTCACATTTTTGTTGTGTACTCGGAGACTGTTGTTTGCACTTTTAAACCCGTTTTTTCAAAACTTTGCGTTTTCAGCCATCCAAAACGCCGTTGTCGTGTAAATGAACGGCCAAAACAAATAAAAAGTTTTACGTTTTTAGTTGAAAACGGCATCGTGTAAATAGCCCCTTAGTTTGTAGTCTTGGTTGTCCACTCTCGTCTGTTTTATTGTGGTTGTCCTGTTACTGTTTTTTGGGAGTCTCAAGTAACCTGAGTATTTTGATTTAAAATCCTGCTTTTTCATGCCCACTTCAACCCCGAGCTGACAGGATAATAGTGATAGATACACTAGTGATGTTTTATTTGGTGTTTCTTCTAAACATCATTCGCCTGAAGCCACTCAATAAATCTGCAGCACGTCTTACATGACAGACAGTGGCATCGACTCCATTCAAACACACAACAGTCAGTGTGTCCAGTGTGTGTAAGCAGCATTACTTGAACATGCTTTAATCTGCTGGAGGCTTATTGTGAGACAAATCCATCCAAAGCTTAAAAACCCAGCCTTTTATAACTGCTCTCTCTACCATGTATTTGTCTTCAAGGAAGACTCAAATGCGTAATATGACAGGTTTATTACAGAGCGTGTTCGCATGCATTTGTGTGCATTTATTCTTGTAGTAACTAGCAATTATTCAATAGGCCACGTTCATGTTAGACTCCACTTTCTGCCTGCCAGTCTGGATTTCTTATATCATCCTCACTGTCACGCAGGACGACGGCAGGTTCGGAAAACCCGCAGGCTGGGTACATGACGGAGCGATCCTCCTGACAGAGAGGGAAAAACACTAAGTGGAGTTGGGCAGCAAGTAGGACGCGTCAGTCAGGCCGGTTTGTACCATTTTTTTACAAACATGAATGGCTGAATGACTTCATTTAAAGACACAACCAGGTAGAACTTACAGTTCTGTTCTGCTCAGTTCTGTGTTTATTTATTACTGTCTTAATCATATATGGCTTCTTTGATGTTTGCTTTAGTAATATTAATATTTATTTACATTTCATATTATGTCCAGAAAAAAAATAAAGCAACAGTTTACAATAAGGTTTAATTTTTTACACTGTAAACCCTAATAAAACATGGGATAAGTCCAAAAATGTAATCAATAATCAGATATAACATCGATTATATGACAGAAAGGAACGGTTAAGCAACGATTTGGCCCAACGGTGGAAAAGCAGCTTTTGGTCACAAGTTTCGTCGTTTCCAACACAATTCAATCGAACTTGTGACCATAGTTAGGCTAACAATGTTTTGTTAAAAGGTGAGCCAATCAGCAATAGGGGGCGTGTCCACTCATAATGGGGGAGGAGAGCGCGAGTGAGCCAATCAGCAGTAGAGGGCGTGTCCGCTTGTAATGGAAGGAGAGAGAGTGAGCCAATCAGCAGTAGGGGGCGTGTCCACACATTGGAGGAGTGTGAAGCAATTAGCAGTAGCGGGCATGTTCACTCATAATTGGATGAGAGAGAGTGAGCCAATCAGCAGTAGGGGGCGTGTCCACTCATAATGGAGGAAGATAGTGAGAGTGAGCCAATCAGCAGTAGGGGGCGTGTCCACTCATAATGGTGGAAGAGAGTGAGCCAATCAGTAGTAGGGGGACTGTCCACTCATAATGGGGGAAGAGAGTGAGAGTGAGCCAATCAGTAGTAGGGGGAGTGTCCACTCATAATGGGGGAAGAGAGTGAGAGTGAGCCAATCAGCAGTATGGAGCGTGTCCACTCATAATGGGGAAGGAGAGTGAGCGAATCAGCAGTAGGGGGTGTGTCTGCTTATAATTGGAGGAGAGAGAGTAAGCCAATCAGCGGTAGGGGGCATGTCCACTCATAATGGGAGGAGAGAGAGTGAGCCAATCAGCAGTAGGGGGCATGTCCACTCATAATGGGAGGAGAGAGAGTGAGTAAGAGGGAGATTTGAAGAGAGATGGCTGATATATTACCAAAGATGAAAAGGTCAGAGGAATATAGTTGGAAGAAGAAGGGATTACTATCAGGCAAGATCTTTAAGAAATCTCAAGAACTGAGAACTGATAAGAATGTAAAAATGTGTACCTTGAAATGCAACGTAAGTCGCTTTGGATAAAAGCGTCTGCCAAATGCATAAATGTAAATGTAAATGTTAGCACCTGCATTCATATTAGAAAAGTATTCCTGCGCTGGAGAGACGTTAGAGAGTGAGAAGACCTGAAAACAGTTGTTTCTGGTTGATCAATAGTAACATTGGTGTTTTGCTTTTTTACAGAACCAATAAATGCTGTTGATGTTGTTGAATAACAGCTGATTGATCTGTACTTGCATTAGGGCCAGCTGTTGCCTCGGTTTGCATAGTGTGTTTTTTCATTTTGGGGCGGGGCAATGAAGGGAGGGGTGTGTTTGTTTGGGTGTCGCTTTCAAATATCAGAAATCACTTACTAATGTTAACAAAATGTTACCAATTTTCCTTTACATCCTCACTCCTTTTATGCACTCATAATTGAAATACAAGCTTAAGCAAACAAAACCGATATCTGAAATCTTGAAGACCCTGGACTCTTCCTGTGTTCAGGGTGTGTGTTGTTGGATGGTGATAAAACATCAGCCTCCAGTCTCAGTCCAGCTGTTGAGGAGAGATAAGACGTGGTATCAGCTCGATCCACTGCAGTGTGTATCAGAGAGAGAGGAATGTCCTGAAAGAGATCAAATAACTACGTTTAACCTTAAAGATGACATCAAACAGCATTTGTAACACATTTAACTTATTTGATGTGACATTTCTGATTGGAAAATAACGGAAAAATAATTAATATTCAGGATAATAATGGATGGAACCGTCTTTCATCCATCAGGAATTGACTAGAATCCTGATTATTATTATTCGACCACTTACCAAATTAACTCTATACCATTCAAAAGTTTTGATTCAAAACAATCTTGCATTCAATAATATATATTCTTTAGATATATTTTTTCTTCTATTTTCTTATATACTTGTATTGTACAGCTACTGTTTAACCTACTAGTACTGGCAACTAGGATATTGTAATGAGGTTAATTTATAATCACTGGAATATGATTTTGTAGACGCTCCATTATAGCCATTAGCATAGAAGCCTTGGAGTGTTTTTGCCCTGCAAACAGACCTTTAGCTGGTAAACATCTCGTTGATAAATATGCATGCTCTGCTCTGAGGTGTGTTGCATGAGACGTCATCGTCCAGCTCTTTACAGGCTTAAATTAGTTCCTTTTTGCTGTTTAGTTTGTTTGCTTTTTTCAGTTTGCTAAATATTGAGTTCACCCTTTTCTGCCATGGATACAGTGCCTCTATTATAGCCGAAAGCTTGATTGATTGGAAAACGTGTGCAGAATTTGTCATCCAAATTTCCATGTACAAAAGTAATGATTACAAAATATTTGATGGATATAACTCTGAAAACAAGAAGAAACAGCTACTGTATATCTAGCTTCCTAAACTTTTCAAACACATTGTATGCATTTGGAAACTTGCAAACATGACTTTGTCAATGCCACAAATAACGTGTGCATGATGTGGTTGTGATATTAAAATCAAATTAAACTCAACCTGCGGTTAGATCAGTGCCCGCTGTCCAAACTCTCGTGTGTTTGACGTCTGTTCAGCCGGAGGGAGTGAATTCATTTGACTAAAGCTTCCGCCGCTGTGATGTTTACGTGTCAACACTGTGCCAGTCATTTAGAGGACACGGATGTCACAAATACAGCCCGCTAAGCCTTATTAAATCATTCCCTGCCAACACACACACACAAACACACACACTAAAGAAAATAAACCAGTCAATACACTGTCAGACCAAACACTCAATTACAGGCAAATAATATAAATGCTCCTCTTATGTTAGTCTCTTCCTCTCTCTGCTGACATAAACATACACAAAGACGGATATAAACAGAATTTTATTTTTGGGGTGAACTATCTCCAAAATAAAAGATTATTATTTAATGAAGTGATACTCTAAACAAGAAACTAAAAATGCCTGTACGTGGCGGTAAATGTCTAAATGAGTAAGTCATCGAGTCATACATTCATTAGATTAATTCAAACGGCTGATTCATTCAGGAATGAAGTAAATTACTCAGTTTATGAATGAGTCATTGAATCATTGTTTCACCCTATTTATTTGCTCAAAACGCAGATTCATTCAGTAATGAGACATTTCTGTGTGTTGCCCGGAGATGCACAACAGTTCTGCTCTGGCTTTACAGGAAATATTTTCATTGGCAAAAATTGAGCTGTAAACAGTCAATATTGTGTCTAAAACTTTTTTTTTTTATTTGCACTGTTACAAAAACATCAGTCGTGTGATATTGCTCTTGTAACTCGTGTCACATTGCTTTCCTATGGGCCTATCATATGATGGGACAAAAACTAATACAGGGGCATTTTCACAGATATCTTTAATTTTAAGGGTCATTCCTCATGCATTCTGTAAGCTTCATCACACAGTGAGCTTTTGACCTGCATCATGTTCGTCACAATGACTTACTCACTAAGACATTTACCACCACCTACTGGCAGCTTTAGTGTCTTATTTATAGTATCACTTTAATAAATAATAATCTTTTATTTTGGAGATAGTTCGCCCAAAAATGAAAATTCTGTTTATATACAGTACGTCTTTTTGTATGAAATGTAAGATGACCTACGTCAGTCTGGGGCATATGCGTTAAATGCGTTAAATCATTTTAATCGCATTACTCTTCCATAACGAATTAATTAAATGAATGTGTTAAATTGTCAGCCCTAGTTAATATATTAAATAATCATGTGGTAATGCCTATTTTTGGATATTCCAGTCCACACCTCCAGTGATTATTTTCTGGGTTTTATTTGTATCATGACCAAAAAATCGGATTATTCCTTACAAATCAATCATAATTTTCACATTATACCACCTGAGTCAAAAATATAATGTAGTAGTAGTATGAGATGTCCATGAAAAGCATTTCAGTATAATTTCAGTATATTGTTTATGACATTATAAGTATAAATTTTAGGGCACGACGTTGAGGCAAAGAAGTGCATTAAAATTGTTTACTGCACAGCTAGCCGTGGATTATCCCGCTTATACCATGGTCTTTTGCCGGCATGGGCTCCATGTGGTGAAAGTCAAGGTTTTAATGTTGTTTATATGTCTATGTGGTGTTTTTAATATGCTTTCAGACAAACCATGTGTAAATTCATAAGTCGACAGCATTGCTGAGTATTTTCTCCTTAAAACTGCAAAGAACTAGCCTGGCTAAAGTCAGACCTAGTCTCATTGAGACGTGGGTCTGGAACCACATTTTCATTTTCTAGTATTTGAGGCGTGGTTTACGAATGCCCAGAGCCGTTTATTGGGTGCTACGAATGTCTATCAAATGCGCCTGTACGTAGCTCATAGCCAATCGTTTCAATTATACCAAATGACGTATGTAGAGCGAAAGAAATTAGACGAGGAAGAAGATGATGGGTCAGAGATTTATGTGTACACGATGGCGTTCAGCGACTATTGCCGTTTGTGCTGCATCGAAAGGTAATTCCGCGTCTGCTGCCATGTTGGATCCATAGGTATAAACAAACTGCTTTGGTGTGTCGCATAGACGTCGTCATCGTCTTGCTGCTCCCTCCCCGTTCTGTGATTGGTCCCCTCGCTGAGGCGAAAATCTGGTCCATGGAATCCAGACTGCCTAGCAGCGTGAATAAAATCGCGCAAGCCAGCATGAGGAAACCCAGTCTAGCAGTGAACCAAAGACAGTCTCAAAAACATGGTTTGAAATCGCTGGTGTTTCTGACATGAAAAACAACCTTGTAACCAATCAGATCAACGTGTGATCGTCAACGAGTGGATCTCTGAGCTGAGTGAGTGAGTGGAGGCGGGGCTCATTTGCATATTCATAGAACCGCGTATACTAAATAAGGCAAGGGTGTCGAGTTACACCCTTATGAGCTAAAATGATTGACTACATGGGGACTTTAAAAAGTGGGTTTGTTTTGTCCCACCAATATACAATGATTCCGAGTCCAGCCCATTGAAAGCTGCATGGAAATATCTACTACAGTATAAAGTGAGCAACCCAGGCTTTTTGGACAAACGTGCCTGTGGCGACATTTACGCAAAACAATATTGCATGTTTCGCGAAACTTTCGAAGTCAAATGTCCAGTGAGTGGAACTAAAAGCGTGTTCAGTTTTATCACAAACATGAATCTGGCAACGATTTATTTATTGCATTGTTTGTTGTATGTACCAGGTGAGCTACTGAGCAAGTTTAGAAAAGCCATACATACAAAGCTGGTTATGTAAAGCAAATGTCAAAAGGTGATCATAATTGTGTGTGAAAAGGAATAAAGGTTATGTCTAGTGTTCATTTCTGCTGGACACTACAGTGATTTGTACTGTATGCATTGGTACGTGTTTTGAGTTTTGCAAAAAAAAAGTTATTTTTCAACGATGCCAACATAGTCAAGGCCAAGCCACATTTATTTATATAGTGCTTTTTACAATACAGACTGTTTCAAAGCAGCTTTACAGAGATGACAGGAAAATAATGCAACAAAATTTGTTTCCAGAAGAAAATAGAATCAGAGTCCAGCTTAAGTAAGTTCTGTGATGTTTCATTTTGTTGTAAAAAAGTAATTAATTTAGTTTATTTATACATAAATACATACATATATATATATATATATATATATATATATATATATATATAAAACCGTGATGTCATCATCGTCCAGCTCAGTTCAGTTCTCATATAATGGTGTCAATGCAGCCAGTTCAATATTATTGTTGAATATTAAATTTCAATGTTAAATTGAATTCCCCAAACTAAGCCAGCTAAAACAAAAAAGGCGAAAAAGGCAACCGTGGCAATGAACCAAAACTCCATCAGTGGCAGAATGGAGAAAAAAACCTTGTGAGAATCCAGGCTCAGTCACTCAGTTCTCCTCTCGCCAACGAACGAACAGTGTATGATTATGATTCAGGCATTACAGGTCAGAGTTCAGATTGGATTAGAACAATCAGAATATTCTCCAGTTCATCTGGTTTGAGATCGGAGTCGCTCCGGTATGGAGACGTGTGTTGAGGATCAGTGCTGATGGCTGTCGTGTCGACGAGGCCTTCACAGGGGGGAGTCGAGTTGACAACCTCTGCTTACACTTCAGGGATCATACAAGCCCTACACTTTTTACACTGAGATGTTTTTGTTGAGTCTCAAAAACTTCAGCTGAATCTCCTTCAGGTTCACATCTGTCATAATGGTGCAGCTGGGACAAACTCCAGAGACCTGCGGGGAAACACGGTCTTCTTTTATCCACCTTAAAGCAGGAGTGTGTGCGTTCGGATCGAGTATAAAGCTGCTGTGTGTGTTTTAACCTCCGAGGGATGTGGTTTTGTCTGTCCCCTTTGACCTGGCAATAATTCTACAGTACAAAGCCCCCAAAACACTCTTTTAGCCCTCTGGATGGTACATAAATGTGCTCTAGTTCATCTCATTCTTTGTGAGAGCAAAAATACAGAGTGTGGATGATGTTTGGTGAGTTTAAGAAATGCAAAGGAATGTTTTTTGCATGTGATTATTGTTTATTGAATAAATGTATCATGCATTTGGATTGGTTCAGAATACCTGATAACTGAACGATGATTCTAATAATGTCAAATTTAACCCCAAAGTCTATTTAAAGACCATGAAGTTGTTGTTTTTTGCATTGATGTTTGGGTTTAGATTGTCACTAAATCAAAAACATAATCCATTTGTAATATGCAATGCCTGTGATGTTCAGATCTGCATGCACACACACACTAGTAATCAACATGATGATTTTGAGTAAATGATGTTGCTCGAGTGTTGGCCAGAATAAGAGCTCTTCCTGTTTTGTGCTGCTTCCCAAACATCCTGTCATTCCTGTTAAAACAGGAATTGTTGCTGTCTGTTGTATGTCAGAGGGAGAGAAAATGCCAGCCTAGACAAACACTTCTCAGATGGTGAGTTGAGAATGAGATCGTTTTCATTTTGATTTATAGCTTTGTTCTGTCTCGTCTCTTTTTTGTATGAATAAGGTCAGATGAGGTCTTTAGATTCCCGAAAACGAGATTTAATTTATTTATCTATCTATGTTTTATCACATGAAGCTTTGTGTTTCAGAACTTGTTTTATGTTCTGCTCTTTTATAGCATTTTACTCATAGTTTCAATTTCATAATTTAGTTTTTCATGATAATTTTCCAATCTTATGATTAAACGGGCTGGTTTTGCTATACCTTTAACTATTCTTTATTTACGTAAGTTGTCTTTACGTTTTCACATGTGAAATGAGTAACTGCAAACAAGCCAAGTTGATTAATATTAAATAGGTGTCAAAATGTAAATATGTATGAACATATGTTAATGAGAAAATGTAATCAGAGTTATTATTGTTAACTAAAACTAATCAAAAAACATATTTGCTAATTGTAATAGAGCTGAAATAAAATAAAACAAATATAAGATGAAAAACTTCTCATGAAAATTAGAACTAATATAAGTTTAAATAAATAAATAAACATAAAAACTAAAACTTGAATATAATACTATAATAATGATGATAAAATGACAAAATTACTAAAATTAAGCTAAAATTAAAATAAAAACTGAAAATATGAAAATAAAAGCAATTTAAAAAAAATTATAATAATAAAAGCATTTAATAGTATATAATTACGTAATACCAAAATAACAAGGTTGCAGTGTAATGAAGATTGTGGTTTAGTTTCAATAAATGTTCTGTGTGAACTGGAGAGGGAGTTTTGAGTGAATGTTGCAGTCGGTTTATATATAAATCAGTATTGAAGAATTAAACAATCAGTGAGAGCGATAAAGGCCTGACACCCGAATGATCAGCACAACTGTGTCGATACTTGACTTTGATTCCTTGTGTTTGTGGCTCATGCTGCTTTGTTTTTTGTAATCAGGGATTTTGTATTGATGAGCTCTAATTGCTGGGAAGCCTCATCTTGTTTAATTATCTTTGCACATCAAACAGGAAACGGCTGTTGGATCACAGACAGACAGAGATGATGGTGACTGGGGTGTTTGTGATTGTTCAATTGTCATTGATTTTCATAATGCTAAATACTTACTGGTCCTGAAAATAGGACTCCTTTTCTATATGCAAAATATAATTCATTCTTTCTTTTTTTAGATTTTGGGATGATATGTATTCTGATATATAGAAAAGTTAAGGTATGTTGGTGACTGATTCATCCTACCTTGCATAGGGTCGAATTTTGGATGTTATGGATAGAAAATGTGAGCACTTTATTGTTTTCTCTCTGTGTTATGTAAATACATGAATAGGTAAATAATAAAAAATTTAATGATCATAGAAAAAAAATTTATATTCAGTTTAGACTAGAGAAACTCATTCACATTCAGCGACAACTTTTCTCAAATTGCAAACTTTCAGGTTGTAAACCATGTCTTAAAAACATAACTTTATTTGAAATATCTTGTTTAGTCATTAAAATCTAGAGGGCACAGGCTGATTGATCTTTTACATGCAATCTGCAAACAATCACATCATTACTGCATGGCACAAGCTGATTGGCCCTTTGCTGATCCTGGAGCCAATGAGATTGCTTGCTCAACTTTTAAATAGTCTGGTTCATTGTTTGCTGTAAACTAATCCTGCAGCGCACTGAGTTGCTCTGAAACCCTCCTCTTCCCCCAGCTCCACCTGCCTAGATCTGCTATGGGATTTATGCATGTCTATTTATGCAGCAGCAGCATATCTTACATGCTCATAGCAGCGTGTCTGTGTATCTTTTAGCAGTAACAATAATCAACAGCGGCAGCAGCAATAATCATCATCAGCAGCAACAATTAACAGCATAAGCAGCAATCAATAGAAGTAGCAATAACCATCAGCATCAAACATCTACAGCAGCAGAAATAATCAATAGCAGAAGCAATAATCAACAGCAGAAGCAATAATCAGCAGCAGCAGCAATAAATTGCAGCAGCAACAATCAAAAGCAGCAGAAATAATCAACAGCAGCAGAAATAATCAACAGCAGCAGAAATAATCAACAGCAGCAGCAGCAATAATCAACAGCAGCAGCAGCAGCAATAATCAACAGCAGCAGCAGCAATAATCAACAGCAGCAGCAGAAATAATCAACAGCAGCAGCAATAATCAACAGTAGCAGCCGCAATAATCATCAGCAACAGCAATAATCAACAGCAGCAGCAATAATCAACAGCAGCAGCAAAAATCAACTGCAGCAGCAATAATCAACAGCAGTATTAATGAGCAGCAGCAGCAGCAATAATCAACAGCAGCAGTATTAATCAACAGCAGCAGCAATAATCAACAGCAGCAGCACAATAATCAACAGCAGCAGCAGCAAAAATCAACTGCAGCAGCAATAATCAACAGCAGTATTAATGAGCAGCAGCAGCAGCAATAATCAACAGCAGCAGCATTAATCAACTGCAGCAGCAATAATCAACAGCAGCAGCACAATAATCAACAGCAGCAGCAGCAAAAATCAACTGCAGCAGCAATAATCAACAGCAGTATTAATAACCATCAGCAGCAGCAGCAATAATCAACAGCAGCAGAAATAATCAACAGCAGCAGAAATAATCAACAGCAGTAGCAATAATCAACAGCAGCAGCATTAATCAACAGCAGCAGCAGCAATAATCAACAGCAGCAGCAATAATCAACAGCAGCAGCAATAATCAACAGCAACAGCATTAATCAACTGCAGCAGCAATAATCAACAGCAGCAGCAGCAATAATCAACAGCAGCAGCAATAATCAACAGCAACAGCATTAATCAACTGCAGCAGCAATAATCAACAGCAGCAGCAATAATCAACAGCAGCAGCAATAATCAACAGCAGCAGCAATAATCAACAGCAACAGCATTAATCAACTGTAGCAGCAGCAATAATCAACAGCAGCAGCAATAATCAACAGCAACAGCAATAATCAACAGCAACAGCATTAATCAACTGCAGCAGCAATAATCAACAGCAGCAGCAGCAATAATCAACAGCAGCAGCAATAATCAACAGCAGCAGCAATAATCAACAGCAACAGCATTAATCAACAGCAGCAGCAGCAATAATCAACAGCAGCAGCAATAATCAACAGCAGCAGCAATAATCAACTGCAGCAGCAGCAATAATCAACAGCAGCAGCAATAATCAACAGCAGCAGCAATAATCAACTGCAGCAGCAGCAAAAATCAACTGCAGCAGCAATAATCAACAGCAGTATTAATTATCAGCAGCAGCAGCAATAATCAACAGCTGCAGAAATAATCAACAGCAGTATCAATAATCATCAGCAGCAGCAATAATCATCACCAGCAGCAATTACAATCAATAGCAGTAGCAATAATAATCAGCAGCAGCATCAAGCAACAGCAGTATTAATAATCAACTGCAGCAGCAATAATCAACAGCAACAGCATTAATCAACTGCAGCAGCAATAATCAACAGCAGCAGCAGCAATAATCAACAGCAGCAGCAATAATCAACAGCAACAGCATTAATCAACTGCAGCAGCAATAATCAACAGCAGCAGCAGCAATAATCAACAGCAGCAGCAATAATCAACAGCAGCAGCAATAATCAACAGCAGCAGCAATAATCAACTGCAGCAGCAGCAAAAATCAACTGCAGCAGCAATAATCAACAGCAGTATTAATTATCAGCAGCAGCAGCAATAATCAACAGCTGCAGAAATAATCAACAGCAGTATCAATAATCATCAGCAGCAGCAATAATCATCATCAGCAGCAATTACAATCAATAGCAGTAGCAATAATAATCAGCAGCAGCATCAAGCAACAGCAGTATTAATAATCAACTGCATCAGCAATAATCAACAGCAGTATTAATAATCAACAGCAGCAGCAGAGACAATCAATAGCAGTAGCAATAATCAACAGCATTAGCAACAATCAATAGCAGTAGCAATAATCAGCAGCAGCAATAATCAACAGCAGTAGCAATAATCAACAGCAGCACAAATAATCAACAGCAGTATCAATAATCATCAGTGCCAGTAATAATCAGCAGCAGCAGTAACAACCAACAGCAACAGAAATAATTAACAGCAGCAACAATCAATAGCCATAGCAATAATCAGCAGTAGCAATAATCATCATCAGCAGCAGCAATAATCAACAGCAACAATAACAATCAATAGCGGTAGCAATAATCATCATCAGCAACAGCAATAATCAACAGCACCAATAACAATCAATAGCGGTAGCAATAATCATCATCATCATCATCAGCAGCAGCAATAATCAACAGCAACAATAACAATCAATAGCGGTAGCAATAATCATCATCATCATCATCAGCAGCAGCAGCAGCAATAATCAACAGCAACATTAACAATCAATAGCGGTAGCAATAATCATCATCAGCAGCAGCAATAATCAACAGCAACAATAACAATCAATAGCGGTAGCAATAATCAGCAGCAGCAACAGAATCAATAATCAATGATTAAAAAATGTATATTTGAATCTGAAAAGTGTAAATGTTTACTTGACTAACTGCTAGATGGTCAAGTTAGTTCTAAAGACATAGTCTTATTTTACATTATATGTTTATGTGAAAGTCATTCATAATGTTGATTTCACCGGCATGTTCTTACTGCGGACCATTGGTGATTCATTCTAATCAAGATTCCCATGTAATCTGACGCTTGCAGCATTATGGTCTCTGCTTTACTGGCAGGAACATGTTTTGGGGTTTTTAGAAACCCCGGCAGGTGTCAGCTGAAAGAAGAACTGGTACAATTAGTGCTTGACCTTTTGTTAACTCGCTGATTGAACAGATACATGAAACATCTGAGCAGCGCAGCTGTCCTATTATTTCTGATTTCATATGACAGATTTCATCAAGTACAACATGTTCCCGAATCAACGTTCCAATCAACCAATCAGATTTGAAGGACAAGTTTACAGTTTATGTTAAGTTTAGGCTAACACAGATGTAGAAGCAACTAACCCTGGTTGTAATTCACTGATCATTTTCCTCTGATTTTTGGGATAGGTTATATGTAGGGTTAGGGTTAGAGGTAGGAATAGGATTAGGACCAAATTTATGGACAGGAATGTTGTTCCAGGATCAACAAAATATGCTAAATATGTTAAAACATGCTTGACACGCCGTACTTTCATCTTATATTTTAAATGTAATGTGCTGAGATACTGTTTCTGAACGTATACTTGAATATGTATAATATATACAATACAAATGCATTGTAAAATACAGAACCACAAAAACATGTAGAACATACATCACCATTTGGGATCAGCAAGTTATTTATTTATTTCCCTTTAAACTAATACGTCAATTCAGCAGGGATGCATTAAATTGATCAAAAGTGACAGTAAAGACATTTATATAGTCTTTCTAATGTATTCATATACTGTAGAAAACAGTTATTTTAAATTGCAGTAACATTACTTTTTTACTGTATTTTTCATCAAATAAATGCATACTTCTTTTAACAACATCTTACAGACTCCAAACCCATTTAAAATACTTATTCAATACACATCACGGTACACAATCAGTGTAATAGATACAGGGAGTCGAGAGCGATCGACATTAGAGATCTGAACGGGCATTAAGTTGAGCCCAAACCGGCTGTAAATGAGATTCCCTGACCCAAACTGACCGACACAGAAAATTTGATCGACCCAAACCCAAAATAACCATAATCTTTTTATTTCTTCTCCAGGCGACTAGAGTTTCTGACATGCTGGATTTTACAGTAATATACTGAAGTGCTCTGGCATTCACAACGTGTTTGCAATGATTTAGCAAAAACCCAACGCCATACATTTCGCAATGATTTTTAATGCACCTCTCATTTTCAATGTCACAGTCTTTGACCTTCAATATCACTAACAAAATGTCAGAAAACTTTCATGTATTAAAAAGTTTTCGTTGTAAAATAGATTTGTTGTTATTAGATTGCTTTACTATATTTTGCATTAAACATTTTGAATCAATCTACCATCCACATATAGTTGGTTTAAATTATTGTTTCTCGAAGAAAAAAAAAATGTGCATACATTTTTCATCAATGTCCTATTATATAATGTAGAGACCAATTATAAAGTTGGCATGAAACAGAAGTTGCACTAGTCTTTTCTTCTCTACTGTGTCATATATCTGAGTGAAACGCTTCTGGAACAAGAACAAATGTGGGCGGGGCTTGATTTTGTCCATGAGGAATTGATTGGATGGTTGTGGTTTGCTATTGGTGGATCTCATGTGAGTGACAGGTCATAGCCCCGCCCTCATCATGCTGCAAGAGGAAGTTATTCTGATTCAAGATTATTAAAACAATAATGATGTGCACTGATTAATCATTTCGAATAAACACTGCAATATTCCATAAAAAACAAGTATTATCTATTTTGATTCATGGTAACTAGGTTTACTGTAAGAAACATTGTGGCACTGTAAACATGATTTGCGTGTGTGAGTACAGTTTGCTGTGTGTCGCTGCTCTCCTCCACTCCGCTCTGATGACCTTTAGCTCTCAGTGTCAGAGCGAGTCAGTCTCAGCGCATCACATCACATCAGCCGGCCCACAGAGACACCAACTGCACATCCGAACACCACTCGGACTGCCGCCCGACCGGCCCTAAGTGACCTGTCAATCAGTCAGTGCTGCCAAAGCACTCGCTTGACCTTTATCACGGCGGCCAGGAAAACACGGATAATTAGATGACACACGCGGTTCTTCAGTCAACGTGAACTTCAGGGATTCGTTCTAATGCAAGCGCTCAGCCTTGAGTTATATGCAGCGTTTAAGATTAACGATGAGCATGTTATTTTTATGGCTTATGTAATATACCATAAAGTTATTTGTGTTACATATTCATTTCTCTATGCATCTAATATTTACAAGATTTCAAAGGTCATTTATAGCAAAGACTAAATTAGACACATGCTAAATTATTCATTAAAAAATCCCATAGAGAATATCTTTATATCGTTTTTTTACAAGATAAGAGATCTGACCCTTTTAACTTGGGCCAATTGGAAAAGTTGAAAAAATTAGAGAACATTTCTGTAAAATATATGTAAAATAAAAATAATAAATAAACAACAACAAAAAAGCAATAAAAAGTATTCAAAATAAATAAATAAATACATGTATCTAACAGTGCAGAACTATATTGAATAGAAAAAATATATATATATTTTCCAAATAATATTTTACACATATTTAGAATGTATATTGGGTCTTTATATATGAATATAGCTGTTGGGGGTCCCTCGCATTAGGATGATTATACTTGGGGGTCCGTAGCATCTAAAAGATCGAAAACCTTTTTTATAACCTGTTTTTGTACTGATGTCTGACTTATTCATTTATTATTAAAATCTGATATTCTGATTTGTCTGTGATTTAAAACCGAAGAGGCGAAGCACCTTTTATTTGTAAACTATTGAATTCAGTGCATTCTAAAAAATAGATATTACCACATGGTTATTTTTTCATTGAATTACCGTAGCATAAACTGTTGAACATTGTAAAGATGAGTTAAACAGCAGAACTGAAGTGAATGTTCCAGCTTGGACTGAGACACATGATTTGCTGCTTACGTTTGTCACGGGCTCATTCAGCGGTTTGTAGAAATAGCAGCATTATCTTCACAACACTGAACAACCTATCCGTGTTATTGTACAACTCCACGACAATGATGTCTGTTTGTTGCTGTAATATGACTAATGGAGAGGTTTTATTGCTCAGATTTTGCTCCGTCACTTGCTGTCCATCAAACTCTGGGCGTGTATAATAAGCATTTAAGCAGTTAACGCGGAGAAAGGCGTAGCTCTATATTTGAATGGTTGTGACAGTGGCTTTAGTGTCTAACGTGTCGGATTCTCTGCTGTCTCTTTCTTTGGTGCGTTTGATGGAGCGTCCTCACTGAGAAACACCAGCGAGACTCTCTCTCTCTCCATCCGTCACTGTGGTTATCGGCATGGCAGACGGGCTGGTACTTTGTCATGTTAATGTAACAGTCCTGTCTGCAGACGCTCCTGTGCAGCAGAGAACCACAATCTCAAAATATAGTCATAGCTTATTCTCGTCATTCACAAGAAGACTCAGGAATTCATGTTAATTCACACACTTTTCATGATGTTGATATGAATTCCTTACATACACTCTTTAAGTATACCCATTATGTCCTTTTACAGTCTTGATTGTGTACTATGTTCAAAAAACATAATTTTCTCATATTCTCCATTGTTGCAGCTCCTCTCTTCCCAGTCTGTCAGTAACTCTCTGTTTACTTCCTGTCTCTTTGATGCCCCTCCTTCTGAAAAGCACACTGTGCTCTGATTGGCCGGCTGGATCAGTGTGTTGTGATTGGTCAAGTGCTTCGAGTGTGTTTGGGAAAAGTCCTGCTCTTACCATAACCGCCAGTTTAATGCACTAATAACTAATTCCACCAGCCCCCGCCCCTTTCTTCTGCTTATGAATTATATAAATTAGGAATATTGTGACGTGTTCGTTCCCAGAAGAAACTCAAGACTACAATGGAGGCGTTTCAGGGAGTTCAAAAACACTGACACTAATATAGAGAATAATTGCAGCTTTAAAAGCTCAAAAGTTTAAAAAGCTAAATTACACACTAAAGAAAGCTGGACTGAAAAAAAACATTATACTTTAGGTCCTCTTTAAAAACAAAGGTTCCAGTTGCACTGTTTGATTTGACTGGTGATTGATTGGCTGGTGGCCAAATGTTAACTTGAAAAACAGAACTACTCAATGGAAAAAAGTCCCTACAAGTCAATAAATGCTCAGTAAACACAGCAGGTGTCGTGATGATCACAGACTTTCATTTAACTGAGCTGAGTGATGCTAAAAACGTCTCACTCACAGATCATTTCAATCCAGATCTGTCTGAAGGTGATGAGCGAGATGTTTGCTTTGTAAGTGGACCATCCATTTCCATTAGTTTAACCCAATTAGGCTGATTTGTGGCACTGCCTTGTCTCACACGACTTTTCACCATTATCTTGCTGTACCCTCACATTCACCACATGCTACAGTATCTCAATAAAACCACAATGGTCTGAAGTGAAGCAAAAGAGATCCGGTCTCCCTATGAAATGTATTTTGTTTTTGTTTTTTGCTTTGTTGATTATTTCTCCTTCTATTTATTTATTACTGCTTTACTTAAAAAATGTGCACCTGTTATTTCACTTCTCATCTCCCAACTACTAAGTACTGGTGCTGTTCCTCTGGAATTAAAAACTGCTGCTGTAAAGAAACCTGGCCTCGACCCCTCTGACATGGCCAACTACAGACCAATCTCAAATCTACCATTTCTTTCGAAACTGCTTGAGAAAGTGGTCACTGCTCAACTTTAAACACATTTGTCATCTAACAACCACTATGAATGTTTTCAATCCGCTTTCCGCACCCTCCACAGCACTGAGACAGCACTTCTTAGGGTTGTCAATGATCTCCTTATGCCACTGACTCCGGCTCCACCAGTATGCTCATTCTTCTGGACATTTCCTCTGCATTCGACACAATCTCTCACAGTATTCTCATCTCACGACTCTCTGCTCTTGAAACTGCCCTATCCTGGTTCATCTCCTGTCTGGTCACCAACATTACATCTCTATCCGCCAGGTTAAGTCCACTACTGCCTCTGTCCCACACGGTGTCCCCCAGGGTTCTGTTCTTGGGCCTCTTCTCTTCATCATCTACATTAGTTAACATCATCCGTCATAATGGCTTTAAATTCCTGTTTTCCTGTATCTCAAACAGTAGAGCGTTGGTGCTTGCAACGCCAAAGTCATGGGTTCGATTCCCATGGAAAGAAAGAACTGATAAGAATGTAAAATGTGTACCTAGAAATGCAATGTAATTCGCTTTGGATAAAAGCGTCTGCCAAATGCATAAATATAAATTCCATTGCTACGCAGATGACACTCAACTATACATCCATTCTCAACACAATGCTCCTGTCCCCACAAATTCCATATCAGCTTGTATGGATAATATAAATGCTTGGATGAGCAGTAATTTTCTCAATCTCAACACTGATAAAAACAGATCTACTTCTTATTGGTTCACCTCAAATTACATCCCGTTATATTGCTGGAGTTTTGGTTCAACCTTCCACCACTGTCAAAAACCTTGGTATAATATTTGAGTCCTCTCTTTCCTTCCTTCCACACATCTCCTTGCTCACTAAGTCTGCCTACTTTCACCTTCGTAATATCGCACGCTTACGTCCATTTCTGAATATCAGCGATGCTGAGACCCTAGTTCACGCTTTCATCACTCCAATGCAATTCTCTTTTCTATGGCTTACCCAATTTATCAATAAATAAGATCCCATATATTCAGAACTCCACAGCTAGGGTCCTCACATACACAAAGAAATGTTCCCACATTACCCCGATTCGCTACCCGTTCGCTTTCGTATTCAATACAAGATACTCCTTATCACATTCAAAGCACTCCATGGTCTTGCCCCCAACTATATATCTGATCTCATCCATACCTACTCCCCAATTCGCACACTTAGATCTTCCGATACCGGTCTGTTGACGATCCATAGGCACAAACTATCATTCTTTGGTGGAAGGGCTTTTTATACCGCTGCCCCTTTCTTCATTACACGATTTCAAAGCCGACTATAAAACATATTTTTGCTACTTGTTTCCCTGACCCCTGACTCTGATTTTATTTATATGTACCTCTATCTATTATATTATCCATCTCAGTTTATTTGTATCGTTTCCATGTTTCTAAAAACTAGGTCTGATAACACAGTCTGATAATTTCTGAGCACTTAATTAATCTCTGTCCCGTATCAGTCAGTATGTGACATATGTTGCTTAACAGGTGGATTGAGGTGCTAGCAAACCATAGCCAAAGTCATGGGTTTGATTGCCTGATACAATGTTTTGGATCAAAGCGCCTGCCAAGTGCACAAATGTAAATCACCCTGGCACAGCTTCCATCCTCATTAAGCGTGTGATCATCTGTCACCAGTGTAGGTTAAACTCGAGCAGCAGTTGGTCAGACATGTGGTCTGCATGTAGTATTTGCAATATTTAAACCCACTGTGAAGACCACAAGCTGAAGCCCGTCACGCTTCTCATCATGATTCCACAACACACTAAACTCACTAAATGTGCTGGCATGGTGTGTTTCTACTGTATTCTAACCAGTGGATGGATTACTCTATACCCTCTTGAGCTTGAGCTCGGATTTTGTAGTTGTCAGATGCATATGAGTTTTTAGAACCACATTTTAAAGTTGCTAGAATTGTTTAAAAATCTGTGTCGTGTGTATGTGTTATTCATAGGCATGCAACAAGAATTAAAGTGGACCTATTATGCCCTTTTACAAAGTCTACTTCAGGGGTGTCCAAACTCGGTCCTGGAGGGCCACTGTCCTGCAAAGTTTAGCTCCAACCCCAATTAAACACCCCTGAAACAGCTAATCAAGGTCTTGATTAGCTGTTGAAGGTCATTAGGCATGCTAAAAACTTACAAACAGGTGTGTTGAGGCAAGTTGGAACTAAACTCTGCAGCACAGTGGCCCTCCAGGACCGAGTTTGGACACCCCTGGTCTACTTGAATAGTTTTCATGGTTTTATGGTCATTATTTTCCCCATATTCTCCATTGATGCAGCTTCTCTCTTCCCAGTCTGTCAGTAACGCTCTGTTCATTTCCTGTCTCTATGAAGCACCTCCTCCTGAAAAGCACACTGTGCTCTGATTGGTCGGCTGGATCAGTGTGTTGTGATTGGTCGAGCGCGTTGAGCGTGTTTGGGAAATGTCCCACTCTTACCATAACCGCCAGTTTAACACACTACTAACTAACTCAACCAGGCCCTGCCCCTTTATTCTGCGTATGAATTATTATAATGAGGAATATTGTGACGTGTTCGTTCCCGGGAGAAACTCAAGACTACAATGGAGGCGTTTCAGGGAGTTCAGAAACACTGACACTGATATAGAGGATAACAAAGATAGATGAACATGGAAAAAAGCATAACAGGACCCCTATTATGTGTGCCAAAAACTGATTGCTTCACAGTGTAAATACACTGATGTTTAAGCTAAAACATGAATTTGTTTGAAAATACATTCAGAGTAGTTATATAGGGGAAATGCTTTTTGCTTAATTCTCCTCTGTTTTGTGCATTATATTCATATACAAAGCATCCTGTTCATTTCAGATGTTCTCTAGAAAAGATGTTGCATCGATTGACTAAGTGTAGGAATGGTGATATTTTTGAGCAGCACAGGTTGAATTTCAGCACATTAGATTGCAGTCAGTCTGTCGGTTGTATTATATATCTGGTACAGACTCAATCACACTCTTGGTTCAGACTCCATTTTGGTTTGTGCCTCACGGGACGCTTGAGAACGCAGCTGTAGATCCAGAGATGTGGGACAGAGGATCACTACATCCCTCACTATTATAGGAACACCCTGAGACTCCATGCACAATAAAGACCAGAGGAGGAGAATGATGCATCGCCTGCGCTCACCTCTCCATTCCCCGGAGCGAATACATTAAGAAAGAGGAAGTGGAAAGCAGAAAGAGAAGGTCGAGATAATAATGGAAATCTGAAACATTTCCTGCTCAGTTATTTGTATTAATACTATTACGCTGATCTATTATTGTGGAATAATATGTTTGAGATTAACCACAGCAAACTGGGTTTGGTCTCTGTACCTTTTCCGTCTAAGTGGGAATATTTTAGTTTCAGTTTAAGTAAAGCTCAGCCAAAGGCATGTGAGGCATCAGGGACGTCACTAGGATTTTCATTTTAGGGGGGCTAAGCCCCCAATGAGGGTATGCTTTTTTTAAAAATTATAAACAAAGGATACACTTTAGTTTAGGATCTAATGCTCACTATTAACCAGTTTCATTACCATGGTACCATGGCAGGGTTTTTTTAATCACTGTGGTCCCAAATGTGATGTAGGGTAGATAGGGGGGTTCTGGGTTTCCCCGAGAAAATTTTGATTTGTCTGATCTACATATTTTAAGATGTTTTGAAGGCCAAAAAAATTGGATAACAGCTTTAAAACCATGTCAGTGGGCAGCTGATTTTTTTTCTCTCCTCATCAGCATCACACTCTTTTTCTCTTTGTTTTTATCTTGCCCTGTCTCTTCCCCTCCTAAAGCTGAGCTTTGACTGATATAGGCTTTTCATTTTTGTCTGTCAGTGAAGAAAGTAACATAGGGTCAACTGATAGGTTGATTTTGCCTATGAATCATTTTCTCAGACGCGTTTATTTACTGAAAGCTACTAAAGCTAGGTAATTAAGTTAATGAAATGCATTCACATCTACACATTCATTATTGATCAAAGAGGTCCTAAATTTGAGGTTGGTAGGGGGTTCAAATTTTTTATTTCTCTGATATGTGCATTTCAAGACGTTTTTAAGACCAAAAAAAAGGATAAGAAATAGCTTTAAAACCATGTCAGTGGGCAGTAGATTATTTGTCAATGCCTGCTCTCTCCTCATCTCCATCACTCTTTCTTTTTTTCTCAGTCTCTTCATCCCTTTCTCTTCCCCTCCTAAAGCTGAGCTTTTTTAATTTACTAAAGGCTACAATTTGTATTATATTCTCAATATGTACACATTCATTATTAATCTTGTGCCTAACATGATGAAAACGGCTTTGTTAATGTTTCTTGTCCCCTCACAATGACAGTAAACTAATTATTTCATTACATAAGTCACGTTACAGGCCTATTTTCAGTTCAAAATGGCGAAATTAGACAAAACTATGTTAGTTTCCCTGATTATTTTTTGTCATTCGTTTAACATTTATGTCAAAATGTCAAATATGAAATGTTAAGTTTAGCTACTTAGGCCTACATCTTATTTCGCACTTGACCGTACGCGTCGAGTCACACTGTTAAAATTCGCGCTCAGCAGCTTCTGTGAACATAAAGCCGTCTACTTTGATTTGATTGGTCATCTCAAATATTCTGACATTGACCAGCAGTGACAGACCAATGAGGCTCAGATGAACACACACACACACACACACACACACACACACACACACACACACACACACACACACACACACACACCCTGTCCTCTGTTTCTGACGTGCTCTCTGCTCGGCGCCTAATTATAACAAGACTGAAGCGAACACGAATTTGTGTAGCCTACATTAATCACAATTTTTTAGAAGGGCTAGGCTGAAGCCCCCCTAAAAAGGGCCTAGCGATGCCCCTGTGAGGCATAATAAATAAATAAATTTCAACTCTTCCCTCCTTTCCTTTAAAAAAAAAGGCTACAGTGATGTACATGCAGTGGAAGTCAAAGGGCAGAGCAGAAATGTGAAGCTTATTATTTTAGAAATGCATATACATTAATTATTCTGTTAAAAGATGTATTATTTCAGCTGTAAAGCTGTTTAAATAATTTTTACAGTCATTTAAAAGTTTTAGGCATTACATAACTTCACACAGACAAGGTTAGTAAGCGATTTTTCACACTAAAATCATGTTGACACTTTTAGTTTTTTTTGTTTTAAATCTTGTGGCTTTACTATTGAAACAGGGAATATTTGAATAATAATATTGGTTTCACAATCTCTTCCATTGTCTCAATGTAACCCAGATTTTCGCTGTTTTTCAATCATTTTTGTGGTAACCAATAGGGCAGAAAGGATGTCAGTTTAGCTTAGCCTAACTTGGCCTGAACCTGGAATATTCCTCTATGCTGCAATACTCAAATATACACATGTATTTCTGTGTGTGTGTGTGTGTGTGTGTGTGTGTGTGTGTGTGTGTGTGTGTGTGTGTGTGTGTGTGTGTGTGTGTGTGTGTGTGTGTGTGTGTATTTCTATGTTACATTTTAAAGAGCTTTGTAATAAAGTTTTAAGCTATAAGTCTCCATCTGGATCATCGTATTGTTTTTCTTTCAGAATTCCCTGAATTCTCACGGCCATTTTTTTGCCACAGTTCCTAATAGTTCCAGGAACAAGTGCAGTGAATGGACGGGCTCTGCTCTCTTTGGGAAAGTAGGGCATGCGAGAGCCTGGGGACGCGCAGGATTAATGCACTAATTCCATTCATGCACTATTCAAAACTGCAAAGGTGCTTTCATCAGTAATCTGCAGAGCAGTGGCCCAAAACTCACTCACATTACGCCGTATCATCACAAGCCATCTGCAGAACACTTCATGCTAACAGGAGCCACTTCCCACGGCTCTTCTGGGTTGAAGATGTTCAAGGTCTCTTTGTGGGCTCACTGCATATCTTAGTCCTTGTCCACACTATTACGTTTTCCTTTGAAAACGCATCTTTTTGGTCTTCTGTCCACACTGAAGGCCATTGCACACTGAGTCAGAAATTCGCATCTGAAATTTTCGCACATAAAAAAAACAAATTCGCCCTCATGTTATGTCAATCACGCTTGCACGCTGTCTACGAAACTTTCGTCCGTAATAAAAAAATTCGGATGGGGTTCGATTTTCTGAGTTTTTCGCATCCACAGCCAGCATTTTGAGAGGTTTTTTGACAATTCAGAGCCACCGTACAAAATACAGAATGGCGTCTGACAAGTTGATACACTTCGTATAACCTGTACACAGCTGTTCTGTCTGCTCAGCGCATCCACTGGTCGTGTGTGTGTGTGTGTGTGTGTCCATACCTTAGACATGCTGCCAGTCTCTGTTCAAGATCGATTGGTTCACAGAAATTGGTGGTCTTCTTTTTAATATGTGGCTCCAGTATCGCTAGCAAAGCATCAAACTGTTCCACTGACATCCTGAGGTATATTTTGAATCGCGTGGGATAATTTCGCAACTCCTTGATAAGGAGCTGAAACTCTCCTTCCTCTCGGCGCAATCTCAGGATTGGATGGACCCAATATTTCCTCTTTCTTTTTCTCTTTTTAAGAAGGGAGATAGCAACAAAATCATCCTCACTGCTTGACGAATCCATTTTGTATTTTTTTAAATATTTTTCCGCAAAGGTTTAATACATACGCCGGACTCAGTGTGCAAGGTTTCTGTGCGTGACGAATTTTTAGGCTGACGAACACGAAAAAATACGCAATGGCCTTGAGACTGCGTTTTTAGCTATGAAAACTAAGCTTTATGAAAACGCTCCCCAAAGTGGATACATTTTAAAATGCTGTTTTCGCATTATGGTGTGGACTGTGAAAACAGAGGTTTTTGAAAACGATGACGTAAGTTTAGTCATGTGACGCATATTGAATCTATAGACATTCATGTTTATACCAGTATTGTGCCTGTTATGTGCTGTTCACTTTCACACAGTTGCTAAAATGTGTTACTTTGCACACTCTTCATATCACAGTTCTGCATTTGCAGGTGCGTTTTAGACCAAACACATAATGGTGAGTGAGTGCGACCTGGACGCATCGGTGAATGCTGGGATATTTTGCTAAATAAAATGATCCTGCCCGAAGAATTGCGTGATAACGTCTGTATGAGCTTTTATGAGAGTTTACGCATGCGCTGTAAGGTGAGTTTAGCGTTTTCCGACGTTTCAGTGTGGATGAGAAACTTGGGAAACGCCTGTAAACGCTAGTGTGGACGGTAACGGTTTTGAAAGGAAACCTCCGTAAACATATGCATAGATGAATTGTTCATAATAAGACCTATAACATGCATTTAGAAAATAAAATTCATCTTCCTTTCATGTAAACTCTCACCTTTTTTTTGCACAAATCTGTACAAATGCTAATGTCACACACCTTTGCATGTGGAACGACAAATTTTCCATGCCATGTATAAAAACTATCATCATGAAAGCCTTGTTATCAGCTGCAGCGTCTCATGCAGTCCTCCTGTATATAGATCTGAACAGAACTGAGTCACGCAGCGAGAAGGAGCCGCTGATCCTGGGCTTTATTCTGCTTAGTCATTCTGCTGTTGAACATGACAGACTAACTTCCTTCCTCCTGATGGCATGTAACCAGAGATGTTTTTTCATATCTTTCACTGTCCACAATCCTCTCCAACATTACTGATTTATGAGAGCATTTATACTGCTGAAGGGAACCCAGCGACTAACAACTACAGGCAATTTGGCTGATAAAGAGCTGCCAGAGAATGATGGAAGAGAGCCAGAAACAATAGATTAATGAAATATTGACACTGATACTGAGAAGCATTGATCTTTTTTTGATGGCTACGGTCCTGAACTAGTATTTACAATTAAGATAAGGGAATATTTTGAAGAATGCAGGAGTCTCTGTATTCCATACAGTGAAATGTGGATGAATACTGCGGAAATGACAGAAAAAATAACCTTGAAAGTAGTCCATGTGATTCATGCATTTTTTTATTGTACTGAAAACAGTTATTCGTTCATGTTTAGTGGAAGAAAGAAAGTCATACAGGTGTGAAACAACTAGTAAATGATGAGAAAAGTGTTGTTTTTGCATGCTATTCCTAAACTCTTCAGTCACCTTTGACCAAAAAATTTAACATTTTGATTTTTATTATTTCCTACTTCATCGAAATGGTGACTTTTGTAGGATTAGCTGCGAACAAATCGTAGACATGAATCAAAAAGGTTCAATGATCCCAAAAAACATAGTCACACTTGTATTCCTCACAGTAAAAAACGACCACCATAGAAAAGAATGGGAATAATTTTTTTAAAAATATGAAAATACAGAGAGTTTTTTGGCTGTGAAATGATCTACAAATCAGCTTTGATTCAGATAAGAAGCACACAGCAATGAAGGGGTTAATTGACTAATCATTTATAAAATAGAAAATAAACATTGTATGGATTGATTAACTTCTCACCCACATCCAAGTGTTGATGAAAAAAAAGAAAGAATGAATGAAGCTAAAAAATTGTTGTATTAAATTCAATTGTACAATATATTCCCATAGAAAACACTTATTTTAAATTGTAATAATTGTTCACAAAATTACTGTTTTTACTGTAGTTTTCATCAAACAAATGCAAAAGAGACTTCTCTCCAAAACATTTTAGAAATCCTTTAAATGCTAGTGAAACTTCCCAACAAAATAACAAGTGTCTATTTTTTCTATAACCTCGCAAACTCCATTAAAAACAACCTTGCATATTAAGATTGATTGTTTGTCCCGTCACACTGTTGCATAAGTGACTCAGACAATACCCACAGTGTAAAGATTGCTGTTTAATTATATTATTTCATTATGCATATTTATGATGCAGGCTGATATACGAGCCGCTGTAGTTTGTGGTGATTTAGCGCTGTGACAGAAACCACTAGTGCTCATAAACGTGTCCCTGTGCACTTTATGGCATCTACCCCACTAAGATAATTGAAAATAGTTGCGAGTTTAATTATCATTTGGAAGCAGTAATTGTGTTTACCCTAGTAGCAGAAGCTAGAAACAGCCGTGCTAGTTTATGCCATGAGAACAAAGGCTCTTGGGATCTGGATCCCTTTGGATACTGGAAGAAATGAGATGATTGACCGCAAGGATTGGATGACAGATATCTCTTTTGCCAGCCACGTATACAATAAAGGCCTTTAAACTGCATTAAATCAGCTCAGATCCGTTGGGACGATAACCGGGCTGCCCAGCAGCACTGAACACACACACACACACACACACACACAGTGTACTGTAATCTCTGTAGGGCTTGGAAAGGCAGCACTCTGTTTATATGGCATGCTAATCTTTGAGGACGTTAATCTGTGCGGTCTGAGTTCAGAGCTGGTTACAGTGCAGTCTATATGACATATGCTGTAGGACGCTGTCAGTTCATGCAGTTATTAGTTTGACTGATGTCATTTGTTCAAGGCTTCATCATTGCTATAGTTGTGTGTTTGGTTGTGTTGTTAGCGTGACTGCCAGCAACGTGCACATGGTAAATGAAGTGATTCTGAGTGTCATTTGGCTTTGAGACTAGAAAAACTTGTGCATGTGCTCTTTTTATAGTTTTTCTTATACTGGTGTGTTAAATATTGAAAGGGCACACTCTTTTAAAGGAAAAAACTGAATTAACATTTTGTCTACAATACAGAAAATTAAATAAATAGTTTGAAATGCTATTATGAAACGATATGAAAGGAGTAGTTATCTAACAATCAACATTATCCTTTGCAATGGTAATGCATACTGTACTGAGTAGCACATATTTGTCCATGTGATATTAATGAAATGACAAGCCATATATTTCATTTTTTAATACTTAAGTCTTTCCCTGCCATTGACGGAATTTTCTGGCAATCCGTGTTTTCACTGTTATACGGTAGGTGGCGCTATTACGCATCCTCTGAAAGAGTGCAGAATCTCCTGATCAAAACACGGATGAAGAAAAAGCAAAAACAAGCAATAGACGCATTGCTGACACACATGTGAAATAACATGATCATCAACATTAAACATCATATAAATCAAACGTTACTGAATGAAATGTTGAACACATGAAGAGGAAAGGACTGAAGCTTTGAGGTGTTGATGGAGTCGATCTACTCCATCTGTGTCCTGATCATCACCCTGAATCCCATTCGGACAGTCTTTGACAATTTTTTTTTTATATATTGCTTGTTCAGATAACAAAATATTCTGGGGGGAATGGGTTGGAAGCTTGTTTCTGCCACACACACACACACACTGACTTTTTTTCTCAGAATTGCATGAAGTAAACTCGCAATTGTATGAGAAAAAGTCAGAATTGTAAGATAAAAAAAGTCACAATTATCTCCTTGGCGGAAAGCATTTTTTTAAATGCTAGCAGTGAAAGAGTTAGCAGGGCTGCATGATATGCAATATGGCTAATTACGATTATCAAATCACAAAGGCTACGCCATGCTGTGTTTTGTTTAACAATATTAATATTATTATTATTTTATAGCCATATCAATATATAATCACTGCATTGTGCAATTGTGCAAAACTTAAATTTCTGTTAAATCGCAGAAATTTGCAGTTTGATTTTTTTCTCCCCTTCAAATCGTGGACATCTGTGAGTAATTCATTAATAGTTTGACATCCTAAAATATTGTGAGACTTGCATGCGTGATACATCAACTTCTGACTTAACCAACAGTGTGAGTCTGGGGCGAGACTATGGTTGGAGACATTGTTTGTTGGTTTGTTTTATTGCACTGTTTTTTAATTTAGTTTGATGCATGTGGCTCAGACACATTGACTGCTCATGAGCAGAGGTGTCAAGTCCAGGTTCAGAAAGTAAAATTCCTCCTCAGTATTTTGTTCCAATCACCTGGATTTGCTAATTTAGCACAGTTTTTCAGCCAGGAGATATAACTAATTAGTGAAATCAGTTAATGGGTGGAATAAACATATGGCAGGACTTTTACTTTCTGACCCCTGGAATTGACACCTCTGCTCATGAGGATGATGCAGGTTTGAATCCAGGTTGTGTTTTCCAATCAAAAAGTCGAAAAATAATTTTTAAAAGAAAACAATAGACTTTAACATGGATGAGCTTTCTGAAGGCTTTGAAATCCTTTTCTGTAGATGACTTTAGAAAATAGCCATCTGGCTTGGAATTTGAAATGATGAATAGACATAAATGTTGCATTAACATATTTCTACTTCAATACTAGTTTCACATTAATAATCTCTGTCAGAGGCGGATTCTTTCTCTTCTGGCTTTAGTCTTCCAGCTTAACTCAGAGTCAGTCTTATCTGTGCTTGTGATCATATTTAATCCCTTTAGGTACAGCATGAGACACAACAAACATTTCCGCTCTTTATTTCATCTCTCTTTCATTCGTTTTTTTCTTAAATGCCAGAACTAGTATTAATCTAAACATGTTTGTCTACATTATATTCAATCTTCTGCGACAGATTGACATGCATTCGAAACGAGATTACAGCAGAATCTCTTCAGAGTAAATAGATATTTTCCTCTTTTTGATCAGAATGACATTTATTCTCCATCCGAGGGGAATTTAAGGACATACTCTTTAAACGTTGATTCTGCAGCTATTTTTGTGTAGAGACCTGCATAAAATTTAGTGTGCATTATAGTTTATTCTTTCCAAGAAACACACGCTCAGACAGAAACAGAGCATCTGAAGTGTAAAGTCACATGTGCTGCTGTTTTTTTAATGCTTAGTTTGCATTAAATTGATCAAAAGTGACCATTTATACAAGCTACTAAAATGACATTTATGATACAAAAGATTACAATTTCAAATAAATGCCGTTCCTTTAAACTTCAAATAATCCACAAAAATATAAAGCAGCACAACTGTTTTAAACATAGATAATAATCAAACATGTTTTTTGAGCATCAAATCATCATATTATACTGATTTCTGAAGGATCATGTGACACTGAAGACTGGAGTAATGATGCTGAAAATTCAGCTTTGATCACAGGAATAAATTACATTTTGACACATGCTCAAATAGAAACCACTTATTTTAAATTGTAATAATATTTCACAATATTACTGTTTTTACTGTATTTTTAATCAAATAAATGCATCATTTGTGAGCAGAAGAGACATTTAAAAAATCACACCAACCTCAAATACCGATCATTCAAAATGCATTGATACCATAATAATAGGTGTAATCATGGAAATTTGGTTTTCATTGATCTGCAGTAGATATTACAAAGTAATGTGAGTCACATGGTTTTATGTATGTTTGTGTATCTGTGAACGTGCAGGAGCGAGACACTTCGGGAACAGCTGGGTAGGGACCTCTGGTAGGGCCTTCTGAGGTCAGAGGTCATCTAGTCCGGGAGGGGTCTTAAAGGGATAGTTCACCCAAAAAAAAAAAATCCGGTCAGTAATTACTCTCCCTCATGTTGTTCAACCCCGTAAGACCTTCGTTCATCTTCGGAACACAAATTGACAAATTGTATAGCGTAAGCTTCTGTTGTTGCACGTCACACGCATCACACACATGACCAGCGTCGGCCAATTGTGAGCCTACGTGTGACGTATCTCTACGCTATCACACTACGCTAACTGACTCGAGCCCCACAGAGGAGGAAATGAATAACAAGTGTCAATCCCTTTAGAAGCCTATGGAGGAGTGATCCAGCTCTCAGATTTAATCACAAATATCTTAATTGGTGTACCGAAGATGAACGAAGGTCTTACGGGGTTGAACAACATGAGGGAGAGTAATTACTGACCGAATTTACATTTTTGGGTGAACTATACCTTTAAGAGTCAGCTAGTAATAAAGCGAGGCTAGCAGGCATGGAAAGTCTTCCAGAAAGACCTTGAGATCAGTATAAAGGCAGACCAGCTCTTCCTGGTGTCGTCTCACTCATTCTACAGCGTATCTTCTGTGTGCTGACTGGGCCTTCTTGCAAGAATAAATACCTTTTAAAAGACTATTTGATTCAGAGTGTCTCTTATGCAGTGATGATGGTATGATAGAAATTTTTGCCACAACCATAGGCCAGCATGCAAACCGATAAATGTGTGTAGAAGTCAATGTTTGTACGTGAGCTTCGGGGTGAGCGAGAGGAATGGCACAGCTGGGCAGGGTTTGTTATTAGATCTTGTTTTGAAGGTATCGAGGGCAGGATTTTTAATGCATCGCAGACCAGGATCGACTCCACTTATATCTCTGCGGGAACCAGAGGCCAAATTACAGACCAGAACAAAAGCTTTCTGGAGGGAGAATGCGAGTCGGCAGCTTTTTGATTTAGTCCTTATATAACTAAAGTCCTCACCTAGAGATAAGAGCTGAAGAGGCTCTGATTCTCAATATGAAGTGACTGCAGGGTGACACCCGTCTCACTTTGCGTCAGCGCACAGCATTTTCATCCCTTGTCCCGCACGTCGCATATTGAGAAAATGACCCGCATTTTCATCAGTCTGTTGGTTTTTAATTTTAATTAAGAAAACGTGCATGCGTTCTTTTGCCTTTTTAAGAAAGCATTTTATTTATTCTTTTTGCGGCGTAGTTTTTCACCTATATTTACGTAACTGCGCTTCGTCAGATGTACAAATACAACATCCGTTTTTAAAATCCTATCCAAAGGTTGAAAGCACAGGAGTAAACACGTCACTAGTGGGTCGTGACGCTGTCAATCAAAATGTGGAGCGGTGATTCGTTCATGTGTTTCTGTCAGAAAACAAATGGATAATTCTGTAAATTGAACTTTTAAATTTAACAGAATTTATCAACTTGTTGCTGCTGTGGTTGTTTTAATTCACATCCTTTCTAAAAAATACGTTTTTGGTTTAATATATTCTTAATATATAAGACTGTCAATGATCTAAATTCATGATGGTTTATATTTTATTTGTTCATTCATTATTTATTTTGTTGGATTTTAGTTGGACTTGGTCAGAACTGTTTCAGAAATAGTGATCTGCATGATGCCTTTGGCCTCAGAGATGTTGAGCTTAAATGTCATGTAAAATAAAGACATGTTATGTTACATTGTGATGTAATGGTGTTTTCTGGAAGGGACTAAAGAACAAAGAATTTTTATCAGCTGAAAGGCAGAATACAAATGTTTTTATTAAGTTAGATAAACATTATATAACAGTTTCAGGTTATGTTTTAGTGTTGGTAACATGTCCCACATTGTCCCACACAAACTTATAATCGTCCCAGATTTGGTTTGTTTGATGGTGGTCAACCTAACTGCAAGCGACAGGTGTGGCTGATCATTTAAGATAAAATTATTTTATTTATTTTTTGCATCTGGAAATGACAGTGGTTTGACACTCGATCACAGGGCTGGGAATTGAGAGCTGGTTCTTTATTTATTTTATTTTTTAAATGCCATGATTTTTTTTTTCAATGATTCTTTAGTATCTACATTGAGACCAAAGTAAAGCATCATTCTGAAATATTATGCTATTGTTTATATTCACTCCTGCTGAATCTACAGCACCACATAAAATACAATTTTTACATGAGTTTTGAGTTTGCATGTTTGATTGAATATGGTGTGAGAGAAAGGCTGGATGCCATGAAACATTTTTCTAAATTCTTTCAAAAAGAAACATTCTGTCATCATTTACTCGGTTCATATTCCATATTTTATTTCTTCTGCAGAACACAGAAGAATCACTGCAAAACGTGAATTTATTCCCCAGTCTTGGTTTCCAGTACGAACATCTAAACATTCTTATATCAAGAAACGTTAACTTGAGATGCAAACATGGCATAACATTAGAAGTCTTCATTTCTAATAAAAAATGGATCATAATTAAGTGAGTTTAATCTTAAAGCAAGAAAATATCTGCCATTGGGGTTAGAAAAGTTAATGTTTCTGCTTTAAATTAGGTTTATTTTCCTGACCCCTTTTTTTTTTTTATTGTTTTAGGCTTAAACTCTCTTAATTTTGATACATTTTTAATAAAAAAAAAACTTAATATGTTGTGTCATCCTGCTTCTCCAGTAAATGTATCTTGATTGAATAATGTTTAGAAAATACTGAAACAAAAATTGCAATTAAGATTTATTAAGAATAAAAAGGAAATCTTCTTATGATATCATTGAGTTTTGGTGAGCTTCTCTTTCCTCTTTCACAAACGAAGCGACTCTGAGGTGTGTGAAGGAGTGCAAGCGTGGAGTAAATGCTTCAAACTGACCAATCAGAGCTAGTTAAACCAAGAGAAGCTCAGATATATACGTTCAGATCTGCAGATATAAGAGATGGTGATTTGCTGACAGTTCCATGCGCCATTAGGAAGAAAACGACTGGTTTTATTCCCCACAGAGCTGTTGAGTTTGCCCGTATCTGACATTGGACAAAATCAGTGAGGGACAGAGTTCAAAACTCAAATCTTTTCAGCTCAGGACAGGTGTGGGAGGAGAAGACAAGCGTTAGAAAGCTGAAGGGTTTTCATGTCAGCGAGAGTCTCAGAAGAAGTCAAGAAATTTGAAAAGAAATCCACTTTCTGAATGATCAAAGTTGAAGATGATTTAGTTACAGAGACGTTCTGTATACTACATTTATTCTGCTCAAAGAAAATGTTATAAAAAAACAAAACAATTATAGCCGCTCCAAACCGCTGAAGGGTCAGTGAGTCTGGCGGATCATTAAACATCTAGAGTCACTTTCCTGATTGTTTGCAGTTTATTTCTCGTTCAGTAAAGCTCTGACGGATTGCTCTCTTTGTAAAACTCACAGAAAGAAGTGAGTCTATGAACTCAGTCGAAGCCCAAGTGGTTTTAAAGTGGCTCAGTGTCTGTTATGCGTTTCTCTTGCCGCTCTCAGACAAACAGGGCATTACGGTTATGCTTTAATAAATTAGACATTTGAACAGGTTGTGAAATATTCAAACGCACTACTACAGTACATGCAAATAATGTGCGATGCTTTCAAAGATTCATTCTGTGGCTGTTCGTGGAAAGCTCAGAGACATAAACTTGATGGTTGCATAGAAATTCAATGCAAAAATAAATATTAAAGAGGACATATTATGCTTTTTTACATGTTCATCTTCCTTTAGTGTGTAATGTTGCTGTCTGAGTGAGCATTAAAAAAGCTCTAAGTTCTTTATATCAGTGTCAGTGTTTCTGAACTCCTGAAACGCCTCCATTGCAGTCTTGAGTTTCTTCCGGGAACGAACACGTCACAATATTCCTCATTTATATAATTAATACGCAGAATAAAGGGGCGGGGACTGGTTGAGTTAGTTAGTAGTGTGTTAAACTGGTGGTTATGATAAGAGCGGGACATTTCCCAAACACACTCAAAGCGCTCGACCAATCACGACACACTGATTTCAGACAGCCAATCAGAGCACAGTGTGCTTTTCAGAAGGAGGGGCTTCATAGAGACAGGAAGTAAACAGAGCGTTACTGACAGACTGGGAAGAGAGGAGCCGCAACAATGGAGAATATGAGGAAAATAATCAACATTCAAGCAGGAAAACCTGTTCAAGTAGAGCCCAAAAACAACATCAAGACTTTGTAAAGGGCATAATATGTCCACTTTTACAGGGATATGATATTAAAATAGAAATGGTATACTTGTCTTGCTGCCGTGGTACAGCTTGGCCTTGAAACGCTCAGAGACTGTGATGTTCTCCGTGGGGCTTCAGGTTCAGGTGTGTCCTTCTGTAATGTGAACATGAGATCATCCATCATGCCACACACACACACACACACACACACACACAGCAGGACACAGCGGTTTGTGAGCGGCGTTTTCAGATCAACTATACTAGAATCCTAAAACATTAACTCCTTTAGGGAACATCCTCAACGGGAACGGTGGCTCATTAAAATGCAAATGTTTTATTTTAAAAATGCAAAGGTTTTTCCTTTAGTACCAGGGCGTTTCCTCTGAGAAGTGTTGGTGTTTAGGAAGAGGCTCACGAGAAAGTTCAGGTCCTTGAAAGATGAAATCATCGAGCTTTTTTACCTTGCTCGTTCTAGTCTCAATCAAGTAGATTACAGAATCAACAAAGCGCATGAGAGAATAAAAATAGAAAAAACACAGCAATTAACACAAGCTAGAAACTGTGTGTGTGTGTGTGTGTGTGTGTGTGTGTGTGTGTGTGTGTGTGTGTGTGTGTGTGTGTGTGTGTGTGTGTGTGTGTGTGTGTGTGTGTGTGTGTGTGTGATGTCTTGCCTGAGTTTGTCTTATCGTCACATTGACCCTAGAATAATTTTTGCATCTTTGGCATAATTAAGTCTGCGAGATGATTGATTGGATTAATTAGGAATGTAGTACAGACCGGCTGCAATCTCACACACACACACTAACCACACCCCTAAACCTACCCATCGCACACTCACACACACACACACACACACACACACACACGCACAAACAAACACACAACACACACACACACACACACACACACACAAACAAACACACACACACACACACACACTCAGACACACATATACACACACCATTCAGTTGTTTTGGGTCCGTAAGATTTTTGAATGGTTTGAACGTCTTTCCAAAGCAGCATTAATTTAATCAAAAATAGAGTTTAAAACAGTGTAATTGCGAAATATATATAATCTGTTTACTGTCACAACAACTCAATTTTATGCATTTTGCCTGAAAAGAAATATTAACCTTGACACATTTTTTAAGGTTTCTTTGATATATAGAAAGTTCAAAAGAACAACATTTATTCGAAATATAAATCTTTTATAACATCTTAAATCTGTTTACTGTCACAACAACTCAATTCTATGCATTTTTGCTGAAAAGAAATATTTAAAAAATCGTACCAACCCCAAACACTTCAGTGAGAGTGTGTGATTTTCATGTTTATTAATAGTGTTTTGTACTATAATCCCATGAATATGGATGGTGTCGGTGTTCTGCAGGGAGAGAGTAATCTTCAGCACACAGACATCTATATTACTCACGAAACCTTGTATGTCATGAAACTTCACCGTGTGAAACTTTAAAGGCATTGTGATGCTGCATTAAATATGCATGACGGTGAGCTCGTAGATAAACAGGTAAAGACTGATGATAGCGATTCTGTGTTCATAAAACATCCCATGACAGCACCACTGTTGTTTTAAGAACGGTTCAGTCATTTCTAAACGAGACATCGGGCTCATGAATATAATACTGATCTGTTATAGCTTTGCTTATATGCTAATGACTCACATGTGTTTTGTTTCAACAGAAACTTTCACCGGCTGGTTTTGCTGCACAGAATTAGGATGACCTACAAATGTACGTAAGATTTTTCTCATCATTTCATACCAAAACACCGTAGTATTATCATCTGATACATCACTGTTGCTATGAGTGAACTCTGAGGTGCTTTGGGTAAAAAGTTTTGCTTGTCCTTTGCGTTGTGTCCTCGGCTGGTGTCGTACGCTCCATAGCACACCGTTTGCATTAAAATTTTAAATTTTGACTTTAACATTCAGATTCTCCTTATTAATTTCCACAGCGAACACATTATGCAAACATGGCCTCTTTGAAAGAGCTCATTATTATCTCAATCAATAATTGCTTTGACCTTGTATCGTATCACATCGTTAAGCAGTTGAGAAATAAATGAGCTTATTGCTCAGTAAGATTTGTCATTTTGTTAAAGGTAGAGGGTTTATGCCAACTATGCTGTGTTCGGCAGTAGGTCATATTAATAAATACTGTATTTTTTTCTCACCTTCTATCATTTTCATAAGTGTTTATCAGAGGGGTCCAAGACCCTAGGACTTTTGTGGCACTTGAACCATGAATACACACAAAATGTTTGTGGAGTTTTGTGGTTAAAATTTAAAAAGTAACAAATCCTTCACTCGCGGGTCAATTTGACCCCCTTAGGAATGAATGTAATGCGAGGAATGCTTCAGAACAACATAAAAACAAAAAAATGCTCAAAATTTTGCCTAAAAATGCTAAAACTTTACCAATAATTTATTTTAAAATGTCTACATCTGTATCTGAATGCATACTGACGAGAAATGCATACATTTTCTCCATATATAGAGCTATAAGGCCATCTAGAGTCACAAAATATATATGTATGAAATATATATCAT
>NW_027509042.1:44082500-44112500 GCF_051911475.1 Siphateles boraxobius
TTATTCAAGCAAGGTTTTATACTTTAAAGTTAGTTTTAAATGTTGGTAAAATCAAATTTATGTGGTTATCAAATTCTAGAACCTCTTTAGATAATTCCATTGCTCTTCAAACTTTGCAAAGGAATTTGATCACATTAGTGTCGGAGTTTAAATACCTGGGCATCATAATTGATGACACATTACATTTTAGTTTACACATTAATTATTTGAAACAAAAATTAAAGAAGCTAGGGTTCTAATTTAGAAATAAGTTTTGCTTTTCATTTAATGCAAGGAAGAAACTTGAGTCCGCTACTTTCTTGCCTATTCTTGTCTTAGGGGATGTAGTATATTAGCATGCTCCCTCCTTTCTTCTTTCCTCCCTGGATGCTGTGTATCATAGTGCCTTAAAGGGATAGTTAACTCAACAATTTAAATTCTGTCATCATTTACTCACCCTCAATTTTTCCCAAACCTATATGAATTTCTGTATTTCAAGAATATAAAGACGACATCATCACACAAAAAATCTGACAGACAGAATTTAAAATAAATACCATGGAAGTCATTGGTGTCCATCAACTGTTTGGTTACAAACATTCTTCAAAATATCTTCTTTTGTGTTCAACAGAAGACAGAAATCTGTCTGTCAGATTTTTTGTATGATGATGTCGTCTTTATATTCTTGTCTCATGTAGTCGGGTAGATGGAGTCTGGGGGGAAAGAGAGTGATAGAAAGTGAGAAAGAGGTGCGAGAGAGATTGTGTGTGTGTGTGTGTGTGTGTGTGTGTGTGTGTGTGTGTGTGTGTGTGTGTGTGTGTGTGTGTGTGTGTGTGTGTGTGTGTGTGTGTGTGTGTGTGTGTGTGTGTGTGTGTGTGTGTGTGTGTGTGTGTGTGAGTGTGCGTGTGTATGTGTGTGTTTGCTGAGGGGAACAGATGGTTTCCTCAGTCTGACTGAGATGTTTCTCTGGCAAATTGATGCTTTGAGATGATGATGACGATGATGATGGTGTGTGTGTGTGTGTGTGTGTCTGTGTGTGTGTGTGTGTGTGTGTGTGTGTGTGTGTGTGTGTGTGTGTGTGTGTGTGTGTGTGTGTGTGTGTGTGTGTGTGTGTGTGTGTGTGTGTGTGTGTGTGTGTGTGTGTGTGTGTGTTCACTGTCATTTGCACACTCTGTGATCAGGATCTATGTAAGAATGTCTTTTTGTTGAACACCAGCTGATTGAACACATTGAGACTTCAAACATGATGAAGAAAAGTGTCCTGCTGTATTTGAGACACACATAAAGGCATTTCATTTCATATTTTATTACATAATTAAATGGAGTTCAGACATTGGAATATGACTTAAGCGTCCAAATACTTTGGGGTCACTGTATCTGTATTTAAACGTGGAACCAGTTGCTTATAACTGCAAGCCTGACTTGATTTCACTTCATCTTTAGAGTATTCCTCGAGGAGAGTTTTGTTTTAATTTTCAGGTGGTCCAGCGCCATGTTTTGCCTCTTGGCACCCCCTGCTGTCAGAATGAGTGAGCAGCCTGTGTGTGTGTGTGTGTGTGTGTGTGTGTGTGTGTGTGTGTGTGTGTGTGTGTGTGTGTGTGTGTGTGTGTGTGTGTGTGTGTGTGTGTGTGTGTGTGTGTGTGTGTGTGTGTGTGTGTGTGTGTGTGTGTCTGTTTGTGTTGTATCAGAGCCCACCTGTGCTAAACACACCACACACTCCACAGCAGATGGTGACGCTTGACCAGCAAGTCTGAAAAATATGGCCTGTAAAGTAGAGTTAAACATTCACACTAACAATCTGTGTAGACTGTTTTAATTCTCCAGTGAACAGGTGTGTGTGTGTGTGTGTGTGTGTGTGTGTGTGTGTGTGTGTGTGTGTGTGTGTGTGTGTGTGTGTGTGTGTGTGTGTGTGTGTGTGTGTGTGTGTGTGTGTGTGTGTGTGTGTGTGTGTGTTGACGGCAGCATCAGACTAATTCATGTTTATTAGAGTCTGAGCAGATCCTCAGGCTTAAGACAGACGGGATGAACAACACAACATCAGAAACACACACAGACAAATGCACAGGTCATATTTCACTCCTAAAACAAAAGAAAAGAAATAGGAAATCATATTTTGCTTAAAGAATTTTGGACATTATTTTAACATTTGGACATATTTGCACATTATTCTTCTATCATAACCATTATTATCACTTTTGCAAATCAATCTTCTTTTAATTAAGTAAATTAATTACGTGAGATACACTATTAGAATTGGATTGTATCATCTTGAGATGGTTATGACAAAAAAAAATATCAAAAGAAAAATTTAATAATTTATTGTTGAGCAGATATATTTTTAGGGAAGACTTATAAATGTTAAATAAATGCTATGTGAGGGGGAAAGGACATTTTGAGGACACATGGTGCTAGTTCTGATACTTGGTGGCGCTGTATCCAAACAAAACATCTAAGCTGTTGTACTGTGTGTTGATATTGACCATTAAATAACCTCGCATCAGCAGCGATTTTGGTCATTTTCTACAATTTTCAAAATCTACTTGGAGTCTGATCATGGCTGCATGTGGCTGTATTAGACTAATGCCTAATATCTGCATTGTTAAAGTTACCATGAAATCGACATTTTTATGGAATATTGCAGTACTTATTATAAATGATTTATCAATGCACAACATTATTGTTTTAAATGTATGTTCCTGGTAATGTTGAATCAGAATAACGTCCTCTTGCAGCATCTCTTCTCTTCTCTGATGATGAGGGCGGGGCTATAACCTGTCACTCACATGAGATCCACCAATAGCAAACCACAACCATCCAATCAATTCCCCACGGACAAAATCAAGCCCCGCCCACATTTGTTCTTGTTCCAGAAGCGTTTCACTCAGATATACCTCACAATAGGGACGAAAGACTTGCGCAACTTCCATTTCATGTTTCTTTTTTTTTTGCACATTTAGATATTTTTACATGTTTAAAAGATTAAGACCATGTTTTTTGCAGTGTAAGTGTGCGTTTTTTTGTACAGAAAACAGCATGTTATGCTCTTTTTGTTGTCTTCTGAGATTTAATGACCTTTTCTCTGCTGTTCCACCACCTGCCTTCATCTGTGGCTCCTGTGATTGTTTTGTTCTCAGTTCAGCTGAAATCTCACTGGAAACATATTGCTTTGTGTGTGTGTCCCTCTGATGGGTGGCTCTGCTTCAACTGTCACGTCTGTCCACTTAACTCTTTGTTTTTCTGTCTCTCACTTGTATCTCCTGCCGTCTGTGCCGCTTGCCATCCCTGGCTGCTCTTTCACATCTAGATACGGAGGCAGGATTTTGGTCCCTGTAAAGCTTAAAGCTCGTCTCCTGAAGGCAGGTTTTGAAGGAGTGACGCCACGGTGCAGACGGTCTGGGCAATCAAGCGATTCAATCCGATTTACCTCCATGAAGCCCATCTGTGAGCAAAATCCTGGCATGTGATGAGAGAGAGAGATGGGTTTAAGAAAAATTGTGTCACGTGTTATACCACAATCATTCTGATGGTTTAAAGGAAGAGTAAAACTACAGGAAAGAGTGACTTAATTGTGTGTGTGTGTGTGTGTGTGTGTGTGTGTTTGTACAACTACCTTTTTAAGGACCAATTTGAGTTTTAGACCTTCGGATGGAGGACAAAGAGAGTAAAATGACGACATTTTGGCTGGTCATCAAGTTCTGACACCACCTTAAAGGCCTGTTTGAGGGTCAAGACTTGGCTTTAGGAATAAGGATAGGTTTAGGGTAAAGGTTGAAGTTAGGAACTTAGTTGTGTTGGGTAAGCTTAGGGTAAGGAACTAGAGTCGGGGGAGTCGTAGTCTCGTGTCAGACCTTTAGACTGATGGCAGAATGTCTGGACTCCATAGCAGCTTTCATTGGCAAGACTGACATGTAAAACAGCCAACTGCAGTTCATTTAGTTCTGTCATATTTAGGAGCGTGAAAATGTAACGTCGATGTCCCTACTATTAAAGACCGGTGTGTAAATCTCTTGAACGTATTATAAAGAGTCTATGCCGTGAACTTTACATATACTTCAAGTACTTTTAAAAAACCCAGTGTTTAGTTGATCCTGATAAGCGCTCATTGTCGCTCATTGTTGCTAACCTAAAGTCACCTAAAGCTTCCTGGGAGCTAAAATGGCTCTGGGTGTGTGTGTTAACGGTTTGCAGCATGTGTGTTTACTACTAATGTGTGTGCACTAACTTGGATGGGTTAAATGCAGAGGGCAAATTCTGAGTAGGGGTTACCATACTTGGCCTTCACTCTCTTAATGTTACTAATTGCAATGTGGCTTAGTACAATGCATGAGTAGATTATTGGTTGTAAATCCATGCATTACTATTAGTAGTAATCATAAATAAGTTAACCCTAAGCAACCACAAACTCTATATAAAAAAAAACTGGATAAAAAATGGTGTAAGATTTACTTTTAAATAATTTTCACTCAGAAAATGCAAGTAAATTTCAAGATAAGAATCTATATTCTGATTTTTGTCTGCTTTTCTCCAGGGTTTCTGTTTCTTCCAGGTGGACTCATGCTCCTCATCTAGGGTGGGGGGGCATCGCCCCATTTTGCCATGAAGGGCTACACCCCCCAACGCACCCGTCACCTGTCCAACTGCGAGCCGCCCCGTTCCCCCAGTCACCGGGACCCCATGTACCCCCCTTCTGCCTCCTCCACCCTGTCTCGCACCCCGTTCCACGTGCCACCAGCCATGGACCACTACGGGACGCTGGACCCGCACCACTTCTCCCCGTCGCCCGGCCCGGGAGGTCTTCCACCCGACTGCCTGATGCCCCTTAACAACCAGCTGTCCTCCAGCAGCACCTTCCCCCGGATCCACTACAACTCGCACTTTGATCAGGGGGAGTTCGGTCACTCGGGGGCCGACAGTATCGGGGGAATCAGCACAGGGACGCTGGGGACGTCAATGTCCATGGGAATGGGTCTCGGAATGGGACGGACCGCCATGATCACCAGCGGATCCGCAACTATATCGGGTAAGAAATTGTCTTGCAAATTGTCTTTCAGTCAGCTTAGGGCATTGCTCTTCTACTGTTAGTCTTGTTACTCTTATGTGTGGGGTTCCTCAGGGTTCTATCTTGGGACCAATTTTATTTTCCCTTTATATGCTCCATCTAGGTTCAATTTTTGAGAAATTTGGGATTCACTATCATCTGTATGCAGATGCTTTCCAACTATTTACCACTGAAGCATGGGCATAAGTGTGCCATTCAGTCCCTGCACGAATGTTTGACTGAGGTTAAGTGCCGGTTGGCGAATAACTTTCTCCAAGTTGAGAAACTTAAAAGTTGATCTGAGAAACAAAATTGGGTAACACTGTAAAATAAGGTTCATAAGTTAACACTAGTTAATGTATTAACTAACATGAACTAACAATGAGCGACAAATTTTTTACAGCATTTATTAATCTTTATTAATGTTAGTAAATAAAAATACAGCTGTTCATTGTTTGTTCATGTTAGTTCACAGTGCATTAACTAATGTTAACAAATTCATCTGTTGATTTTAATGATGTATTAGTAATTGTTCAAATTAATATTAACTAAGATTAATAAATGTTGAAGAAGTATTGTTCATTCTTACAGTAGTTCATGTTATCTAAGGTAGTTAACTAATGTTAACTAATGAACCTTATTGTTAAGTGTTACCCAAAATTGTCTTCTACATGACTACTTTCATTAAGACTTTACACAACATATGTAACGGACACTAGCTAGTGAAAGCTATGCATGTAAACTTCACTCTCCTGATCTCAAGATACACACTAGCGACTGACTGCAGTCTTTAGCATCATTTTTAGCGTGCCCATATCCAATACTGGAGATGCTGGTTCGAATCCCACTCAGAGCAGGGCGAGTAGAACTGAAAGGGGTACACATACATGATTACATTGATTATGATCAGGGATAAAATGATCTTTTACACTCAACGGCCAATTTGGCTTTTAAGTATTTAGGTTACCGGCCATTCAGAAATTCTACTTGCCAAAGAAAAAAATAAGAAGAAATAAACCAGATTAACTACGTCACAACGTATATATAAATATATCATTTGGATTTCATACATTCATTTCTTATTTAAACAAAATTCTTTCATCCAGCCATTTCTTCCCTCCCTCTTTCATCCTCATCCTTTTCACCATATATGTGTTTTAGGTGGACAGATCAATTCAGGACAAAGAACATCAAAAAAATTAGGGATGTTGGAAAATTACAATGTATTTTCTGTTAACCAAATGCTTTTTGATATTCGCTATTGCCTCAATGCAACTGAACAAGCGCTCCGTTATTGTTTTGAGTAGTGATATGAATGTTCAAGTAAGCTAGATACGCTAAATCTGCGCAGATTTGGTTTACGCGGACGTCCTCAGCAAAGTGAGTAAATATAATAAGTAACACACCAAATTGGCTAGTGATTTGACATGGTGTTAATTTGGCGGGTTTTAATTTCAAACCCTGATTATTATTGATGTGAATAGAGTTCTTCCTGATTATCGACTCTCTTGCTCTTTTGGCGTTTAGGGGCCGGAAAGTTGAACCGGTTGCCACCCAACCTAATGGACCAGTTTGAGAAACAGCTTCCGGGACAACAGGACGGCTTCAGCACTTTACAGTATCATCGCAGCACCGCCGTGACAGCCACGAAACAGCAACAACAGCAGCGCACGGACAGTCCGGGAAAAATACGCTATTTAGTTCACTCCGTCCAGAAACTTTTCGCTAAATCTCAGTCGCTGGAAAACTCCGCCATCAAGGGTAACATGAACGGTCGCAACAGCAGATCGTCAGGCAGCGATGACAAACATCATCGGAGTAAAAGCAAAGACCGGGTGAAGAGCGAAGCGACGGCCAAACGGAGGCCTCGGTCCAATATGTCCGGATACTGGAGTTCTGACGATTTGGACAGTGATATAAGTAACTATAGAAACCCCATGGCTATGATGACTTTGGGCCGGCAAGGGGTGGGATCGGGACCGGGGCCGGGGCCCGAGGGCCAAGTTGCGTCCAGGTACTTCATGCAGGGCTACAGCACCATCAGCGAGCACACGCTGAAATCTTCAAAGAGTAACAGTGACCTCAAGCACCAGGGGCTCCCGGCACTCCCGGGACCTGGAGGTGGAGTCGGAGGAGGAGGAGGAGGAGGAGGGAGGGGGCCGATTTTTGATGGGAACTTTAGTAAAACGGGACCCTGGTCCACGCTTACGTTAGGACCGTCCAGGCAAATGTGCCACAAGGGATCCGCCACGCTGGATCGAACCCTCCTGAAGTCCAAGTCCGTCCAGCAGGATCTGGGCTGCCACTTACTGCAGGTGCGAGGGAGGGTGAGTGCATGAATTAAACACAGTTAAGGTCCTTGCACACTCAGGCCCCTTTTACACGAAGGGAAGACGCAGATATTTCCCTGCGGTTTGGCCTCTCATTTACACGAAAACCCTGTTTTTATCACAGGAAACGATTATTTCTAAAAACTCCGGCCAAAGTGGAGATTTCTGATAACGCTGGTTATGTGTTGCCGTGTCGACTGGGAGAAATGGGGTTTTAGGTTCTCAAACGCCACATTATGCGCCAGAAAATGCTTAGCGTTGTGTGAGCGCCCAGTTTGGCATAGTTATGATGGCGCTCAACGGTGCATTTATGCGGGTTGATGTAAATGGTAACTTTTTTGAAAACGATGTTGTGTGGACGATGTTATTATTGAAAACGGAGGGATGGAAATATTAGTTTCTCTAAATACCCGGCTATGTGTAAATGTGGCCTGAGTCCGAAATTTTCGTATATGTTTTTCCGTATTCGTCATTCGGAGGCTCTGAAGTGTCAAAACACACCAACATCAAAGTGCTTGCTACTGATCAAAAAAATAAAAAATAAAAACCGAAAATCAAACCCGATCTGATTTTTTTTATGACAGACAAAGGTTTCGGAGTGTGTGTAAGCGTGATTGACATAAGGTGGGGTCGTGTTTATTTTTTAACGTGCAAAAATGTTGGACTCGGTGTGCAAGGACCTTTATTGTGTACACTATGGTGGTATCAAAACCTCAGGACACAAGGGAGCGGTAGAGTGTAATTAGATAAGGTGTGTCAAACCCAAAGTATATACTGCAGTTTTAACGCAAATGTTTAAATGCCCTGATATTCTCATGGCAATGTTTATTTGCTTAGGGGTAAAAAGAATATATACCTTTGCTATGGTGAACTGTTAGTGAACATCCTAATTCTGGAAGGAGCATTAAGATGAATATGTATATATGTGCTGCACGCTTTCCTCTCAATAACAAAAACACAACAAAAATGTTTGTCTGATGGTGTTCTCTGGTGTTTGTCCAGATGCCCTCCACCGAGTGGACTGGGACTCTGAGCAGAAGCGTTCCCATGGGTGAGATCCCATGTAGACGGATGCGTAGCGGCAGTTACGTGAAAGCCATGGCCGACCTTGAGGATAGTGACGACTCCGATATGAGTCCCAAACCCTCACCGAAAAGCACCGCACGGAGGCAGAGCTACTTACGTGCAACACAGCAATCACTAAGTGACCAGTTCCCCTCAAGAAAGTAAGTGCACACACATGTTTAAAACACACACATATTATTTTTCAGTTCTTTACAAACAGTAATACAATGTATGCAAAACCCCCAGCGACCTGTTTCTGTGCCGAAAGCTGGAGATATAATAGGGTACAAACACAGAAACACACACTGGTTTTCTGTCAAAACGCCAAAGACGGCGTCTGAGGTGTGAGCTGCTTAATTTCATGCCTTCTGTATCCGGATGAGTTTTCCTGTGTTTATTTCTCTTTCAAACACACTCAGAATCCAGCTGTGCTTGTTCATGTGCTAGATTAAGCACAGCTAGTCTCTCTCCCTCTCCATATGCTGTACTTCTCCACAACCTTTCTCCTGCTCACATGTACAACAAAAAACACAGCAAAGCTCCTAAACAGCATTGTTGCTATTTTTGTGTAGTTTGTGGACATGAAGTCTGCATGGCCACCGTCAGCAATTGTGTTTTTCCCCCCCAACAGGTATCTGGTAAAGATCAGATCACGTATGAGTCTCAAATTGATGTTTTGTATAAATTGTAAAATATCTATTATATTGGTTGTGGTGCCTTTCATTTATGCTGATTTAAAGGAATAATTGCATCTGTGCAGGATGAATCTCATTGCATTAGTACTCCAGTGCTATTTTAGCAAAATAAAATATTTGACTAAATAAATAGTAATTATTGATATTTTGAATTAGATAAAACTTTTATATTTTCAGTTTTCCTTTATAATTTTAGTTCAAGTTTTAATGATTTTATTTTATTTCATTTTAATTAGATTGATGCCATTGACATTAATATTTCTATTTAGCTTTAATTTATTTTTATTGCAGTTTTAGTTTGATCATTTAATTTACGTGATCATTTTCATTCCATTTTTCATCTATTTATATTTCAGCTTGTTTTATAGTTTTAGTTGTATTTAACAATAATAAAATACTGAAACATTCTACAAATATACTTAATTTTCAGTTTAATTTTACACAATTTTTTAGGTTTTGTGATAAAGTATGACTGGGAGAACATGTTTTTTGTGAGACTGACCCTACACCTCTTACCATCCTCTCCTAACCCTGCTTTAGGCTGTGTTCGCAATAATATACTAGCTTATGTAGTCTGATTGCTACTTTTAATAATAGTAAATAAAACATTTAAATTATGTAAACATTATTAAACTTTAAAAAAGGTAAATGAAACATTATAATACAAATAATGTTTCAAACATTTTTGTCACATGACCTCTTCACGATGCATTTGAGAAACATCCCAATATCGTGTTAGTTAAATTTTGTTTTAAAAATGTTTCCCAGTTCAGTCAAATAATAATTCACTGCTGGTTCATTAATCATTGCACTGTGAGCAAATATAGTATGTTATTCGGGGATTCAATGCATACAGAAAATTTGCATATAGTTGCATACAGAATACTTCTTTTCTTGTGCTGAAATAGTGATAGTAATAGTAAGTATGTAAAGCCGTGTTTCCACCGCAGAAACCAGGCTCTAAATGAAGTTCTGGCTAAATATTTCCCCGTCTGAGTCACTGCTCGCAAGGTGGTACTTTTTTAAAGTTCAGGGACTTTCAGGGGCGGGACTTGTGCAATGAAGATGCTGATTGTTTGAGTTCATGCCGCATCTTGATTGGTTGCATTTCATCTGTTGCGGCCCGGTGCGTGTTATAGTTGTTTGCTATTCGAATCAACAATGGAGTTTAAAAAAATACGACCGATGCACCGACGACGAGGTTCAGGCTTTATTAAGCTTAAATTCAGAGGATGAAATCCAGCAGGAACTGTAAAGTAGTGCACAGTGCTACGTCACCGGACTATCTGCCTAATCTTCACGGTACTTTAGACCGCAGTTGAAACGCAGACAGCAACAGGTCCGTGGGGAAAAAAGTTCATGGGACAAGTTGCTCCGGGTAATTTCGGTGGAAACGCGGCTATAGTATGCTGTTCTGAACATAGCCTTTGTCTCTCTGTGTGTTTTCCCCATTTAAACTTTTGAATCCTTCACTCAAAATGACTCAAACTTCTTGGTTTGAAGCCCCGTCTCTTCTAGTTTAAGCACCTCCCACTTTCTGTACTATATAAAGCTCCTCCCCGTTCCCCACTCCCGTCTTACCCTGCACCCCTGCCTTCTCTCCAGCCGTCTGCTGGATTACTCGATGCTTCAGGGGGATCTGGAGGCTCTCTGGTCCCCCCTCCGTAACATTACTACCCTGCAGCAGATCGGGCGCTCTGTCAGGTCAGTGCAGAGACTGACCGACTGAAGGAGTCGTCGCACCAGCGCTGCTTTCCTCAAATCCTCTCACATTAGGAGTGCTGATTGGTTTACTATTTGGCCAAGACTCATTGTTGAAACAGTTCTCCTACTCTGAGATGTTTAGTCTCTGGGGTTGCTTTCTCCGTACTGCCCATTTGTGGACAAGTGGGATTTAATGTTGTGGTATTGGTTGCATTGCAGATTAATGAGATTTGGGGAGAGAGAAAGCATCCTCAGAGTTTGTAAGCTCTGCTAATGCTCATCCTAACTGCTATAGAAGCTCTGATAAGACGATGAGTGGAAACGGTACTTTGCTGATTGGTCATTAGCAGTGTCGCTTCAGTCTGATTGGATAGTGTGTTTGACTGTTTTGAGGAAATATCTCTCTTTGCAGCAATTTTCAGGTCTCAAGTAAACACCAGACTAATGACACCAATCAGCCTGGGTGGATGGATGGGTGGATGGGCGATTAAAAGAATGGATGGATGTTTGGATTGATGGATGGATGATTGAATGAATGATTGAATGAATGATTGGACTGATAGATGGATGGATGGATGGATGGATGGATAATTGGATGAATGATTGGAGAGATGGATGGATGGATGGATGGATGGATGAATGAATAGATGGATGGATGATTAGAAGACTGGATGGATGATTGGATGATTGATTGGATGGATGAATGATTCGATGGATGGATGGATGGATGGATGGATGGATGGATGGATGGATGGATGGATGGATGATGGATGGATGGATGGATAATTGGATAATTGGATAAATGATTTGAGGGATGGATGGATGATTAGAAGATTGGATGGCTGATGGATGATTGGCTGATTGATTGGATGGATGGATGGATGAATGATTGGATGGATGGATGAATGGATGGATGAATAGATGGATGGATAGATGGATGATTAGAAGAATGGATGGATGATTGGATGATTGATTGGATAGATGATTGGATGGATGGATGGATGGATGATTAGAAGAATGGATGGCTGATTGGATGATTTTTTGGATGGATGATTGGATGGATGGATGGATGATTGGATGGATGATTGGATGGATGGATGGATGATGGATGGATGGATGGATGGATGATGGATGGATGGATGGATAATTGATTGGATGGATGGATGGATGGATGATGAATGGATGGATGAATAGATGGTTGGATGGATGATTAGAAGAATGGATGGATTATTGGATGATTGATTGGATGGATGATCGGATGGATGGATCGATGGATGGATAATTGGATGAATGATTTTAGGGATGGATGGATGATTAGAAGAATGGATGGCTGATGGATGATTGGATGATTGATTGGATGGATGGATGGATGGATAATTGATTGGATGGATGGATGGATGATTGGATAGATGGATGGATGATGAATGGATGGATAGATGAATAGATGGATGGATGGATGATTAGAAGAATGGATGGATGATTGGATGATTGATTTGAGGGATGGATGGATGATTAGAAGAATGAATGGATGATTAGAAGAATGAATGGCTGATGGATGATGGATTGGATGGATGGATGGATGGATGGATGAATGATTGGATGGATGGATTGGATGGATGGATGGATGGATGAATGATTGGATGGATGGATGATGAATGGATGGATGGATGGATGGATGGATGGATAGATAGATAGATTCATTTTTAAACAGAAAACTGGAAAGATATTACATGTCCTAATAAATAAATATTTCTTCAGTAGTGGCGTTACAGCTTCACCATTTCCATTTGCTTATTGTGTAGTAGATCAGGGGTTTTCAAACGTTTGGATGCCATGGACCCCCAAATATGATGGTCCTCATGCAAGGGACCATTCCTACATTTAAAAGGCACCTATAAAGTTTATTGTATAAAAATGCAATATTAATTACAAATATGTTAAAATATTATTTGAAAAATATTTAGATTCTATTAGGTTACACTAATACTTTATTTTACTCATTATGGTACTGTACAATAAGATTTATTTTTTAAATCTATTAATACTATATTTTGTATTTGTTTGTTTATTTATGTACTCATTTATTTACTTATTTTAATGTATTTTTATTTATTTATTTCAATAATTTTTTTTTGAAATCTCTCTCTCTCTCTCTCTCACTCTTTTTTTTTTAGTTTTTCTCTAAACATTTCCGTGGACTCTTGGGCTCCCCCTTGTGGCCTCAGTTTGAAAACCCCTGCTGTAGATTATAGAGTTCCCTCATCTGACCACTCTCTAATCTCCTGCCTGTTCTCTCCTCTCCCCTTCCCGTCCTCAGTTGTCTTCCTTCTCTGCGGGAGTACTCCGGGAATCGCAGTCTGGATAACCTGGACTGCATCGGAGGCGGCTCTCCGTTCCCAAACTGGGATGATGATGACCAGTTCAGCCAGGGCTGCAGCACACTGGGACGCGGCAGCTGCATCAGTCAGGTCAGAAAGTTCATCAACTCACCTTTATTTATACAGCGCTTTTTACAATACAGATTGTTTCAAAGCAGCTTTACTGTGATAACAGGAAAATAATGCAACAAAGTTTGTTTCTAGAAGAAAATAGCGTCATAGTCCAGCTTAAGTAAATTCAGTGATGGTTCATTTTTGTTGTAAAAAACTTATTAATTTAGTTCATTTGTATATATAGCCGCTCTGGAGAAACCGTGATGTCATCGTCCAGCTCAGTTCAGTTCTCATATAATGGTGTCAATGCAGGCAGATCAATAATATTGTTGAATATTAAAATAAATGTCCCCAACTAAGCAAGCCAATGGCGACAGTGACAATGAACCAAAACATCAGGAGACAGAAAGGAGAGAAAAAAAAAACCTTTTTATATGAAGGTTTTGTATCACAGGACAACAGATGCGGCTGATGATGAGTTCACCTGAAGACGATGACACGGACTGAGGCGAAAATTATCTGATGCATCATAATTACATTGAGATTTATACCCAACAAAAAGCAATTTGCACTGAAAATAATGAGTATTTCTGTTAAATAACTTCATTAATGGGCTGAGTTATCTGTGTGTCACTTGTGACCTTTGAGATTATCACTGCAAAAGATGAGAAACCTTGCACATGAATCAGCTAAATGACTAATTAGTAACTGAACAGATAAAAATGCTCTAGTTTCGTGAGTTTTCGAATGCATGCACACACCAATCATACCGTGCACCCTGCACCAATAATGTTCGTTTTCAATCATGCCATCCCACCAGATGCGAGACATGGACATCCGGCATTACGGAGATGAGCTGGAAAACATGCATCCTCACTCCCGATGCGCTGAGCCTCCTGATATGCCCATGCCCACATGCTTCCGGTCCCGCAGCCACAGTTACCTTCGTGCCATCCAGGCGGGCTGTTCTCAAGACGACGACGACACGGCATCAATGGATTCTGATTCACCGCCGCCCACCACCACCACAACCGTACGCACCTACTGCAACAGCACCGGTGAGTTACCACACACACCAGATACAGTCTGACCGCGGTACAGAGAATAAAACACCTCCAGATGGTCTCTGTCACAAGAAGAAGAAAACTGGATTTCAAGAATTCATGCATCTGTTAATATTGAACATGCAACGAATAGTACAGCAAGAATGTTGTTGATCTAATAACACAAAATAACCTGAAGTGCAATAAAGTTTGCAAAAGTCAGTCATTCAAAAGTTTGTATTTTAAGCACTTTTTATTTTTATTATAGGCATTTATGTAGGTGAATAATCAGTTAATTCTAACATCTATACACACACAAACATTTCCCGGGACAAAGGAAACACACACCCAACAGCAGCTCATGCTTGCCCCACTATTTATGGTAATTTGTCATAATGGAACTGCCAGTAAACAGACTAATAGGCTTTTCAGTCTAATTAATCAAATTAATCATTAAAAATAAACATCAAAACATACGATCCATATGATCGCCCCAGTCTTCCATGTGTCATGGAGTTGGTGACAAAATCTCCCTTTAGATTTGATGTTTTTTTTGTGTGTCTAGTGTAAATTTATGAATGGAGTTGCGTACATTATTTATTCAGAATATTTATATATTTATTTTTTATGTTGCTTTTTTTGTGAAATGTGTTGGGGGGTATTATATACTCTGCTCAATTATATAAAAAATGTTTTGTATGCAAACTGCATAGAGAGAGAGAGAGAGAGAGAGAGAGAGAGAGAGAGAGAGAGAGAGAGAGAGAGAGAGAGAGAGAGAGAGAGAGACCCGTCCCCTCTCCATTTCATTCACTACTATTATCAGAACGGGGCGGGCTCTAGTATTTCCGTCACAAATTTAAGAGGCGGGATCTAGCGGTCTGTTGACCAACCCGCCTGCACGCAAAAAATGACTCACAGCTCGTTTGTCAAATGGCGATTCCCGATGCGTTGTTTCCTTCAACAATACTCCGCTGCATGTCACGAAGGCTTTTCCACACGGTTCTTTCTTTCCGCGACGTGGACGCTCTTATGATGATGGTGATGATGGTGCGTTGATATAAATCTCTTTATATGCCCGAAACAGCGACGAGTTGAGCATCGTTTCCAGCGCGAGAGCAGGTGAGAACCAGATGCTTCTGTTCATTTGATGCGGAACGACATTAACGTACGAATACATTCTCACACATGTGAGTGTTTGATTTAGAACTGTGGTATTCTTTAATAAGGCAATATTTCACGTCCAACGATGGTATTTCTCCGTGGGATGATTATGATTATAACAATAACAAGTGCTATTATTAATTTAAAATAATTAAATTTTATTGTGATAATTTATATATTTTTTATTTATTATGTTATTATACAGACTATTACTATAGTGCTTGTTTTTCTCCACATTTATTTAGAAGTATAGTTTATCAATGACACACACTCTCTCTCACTCACACACACCCTAATGCAATTCAGTGTTCCCATAACAGTTGTCATGAGTTTCCATGGGGAAGTATCATCTGTAATGGGACTTAGAGAGCTGATGATGACTTCTCTTGAGCAGTTGAACTTGACCGCCCTGTCAGACAGGAGTATTCACTGTGTTTATCATTACAGTAATGAAGACGTTTTACATTACACACATCGCTCTAGTTAAAGGTGTCTCTTTGCATTTAAAGGCAGGGTAGGCGATTTGTTCCTGAAACATTTTTTTTTGTTACTTGTTGAAAGTCTCTTAATATCCTGATAGGAATCACTAAGTTAAGTGGTCTAAATGTATTTATATGTGTGTGTGTGTATATATATATATATATACACACATACGGCGTAGGACTATAAAATGTTTGTCCAATCATTGCATCCAATCGGACCTAATGCAATGATACAATGTCCAACCAGAGTGTCACCGTCTGTATCTCCATTCCTCTACGCTCATCAACGCGTTTCATGCTATGCAGAATCAGACAGACGTCAGTCACCGAGCACGAAACAACAGCTGCCTTTTACAGTTCCTCCTGAACCAAAACAATGAGCTTATGCTGCGTTCACGCCATAACTACTGTAATTCTGAAGGGATGGAAACCCGTGATGTTATACACACTGTGCTGTTCGTGACTCAAATGTATGCGTTTCAATGTCAACTCTATCAACAATGAAATTAATCTGCAGCAGTCAGGTGGTACAGGTCAGTGCTCTTTAAGTTGTTTACGTTCATTATTATTGTAATGTTATGTGCTTTGTGACATTAGGTAATTTAACGCCGTCTCTCGTGACGCTTTTGTTTTCTCCCTGCTGTATTCGTTCATGTGTTTTGAAGGAGGCGTGGCTTTGGAGACGCTCTGAAGGGAAGGTGGGATCTTACGCTTTAAATTTTTTATTGCTAGCAAGTTTAATTGCTAGCCGCTTCGAAAATTGTCTACCATACCTTTAATTGCGGTGTATCGCTCTGAAACGGGTTCATTCATCTGCAGTTCTGATAGCAGACCTTGAAGAAAATAATATTATATATAATATTATATAATATTCACGTCACAGAGATCATAAATTCAGTCTGATTGAGGGGCTGATGTTGTTTTACACAAACAGTACACACTTATATTCCTTTCAGATGTTTTCTGTGAGCATCTATAAGAGCCTAATTCTTGTAAGCGCTCTCTTGATGTCTAGCTATTGTATAATGCTTTGTAGTGCACTTCCGGAAATGCAACAAAAGACATTCAAAGAGAGTTTTATTAGTCAAGTGAGTTGGATAAATAGTCAGCCAACTCCCAGGATGTTTGTGCTGAAACAATGAAACAATGCACCTAGTTTTTTCACAATTACCTGTTTCTCCAGCGTCTTTCATGGCATGGAGCCTAACAGTTAATCGTATTTTAATCGTGATCATGATTTCTCCTTCTCTCGATTAAGTAGGATCATTGTCTCTGATATTGGCCTGTAGTTTATTTATCCTGAAAATTTGGTTGACATATTGGAATTAATATTAGGAATTCCTCTGTTTTAGCTTTTTAGAGAAGCTTCTTAGGGTTTTACCAGTTCTCAATGTATATGATATATATGTATATCATGTATGTTTAAGCACCTCCGAGTAATATATATATATATATATATATAATAAATCAGGAAACTAGTTGTGGTAAATAAATCATGTGTATGATCGACATTCTCTAGATTTTTGCTTAAAGAAAGTACATAATTCTGTTGAAATGTAAAAAGAAAATTCTCCAATGAAAAATTTTTGAGCAAAATAATCTTTGATTATCTGTTTAGCCATTATCGTGCAGCTTTAATGTTTGATAAAAAAATTAAAAAAATAGATAGAAAAGGATGTGACTCCCATGGGCCTCCTAACTTTTAGCTTCCAATATTTTTTTCTGCACTTACAGGAATGTTTTTCATGGATCTGCTCAATTATTTATCCGTTCCTCCATTTAAGCTCAAAGCTCTTGTGTTGGAGAGCCTTATGCAGCATTAATGCCATACTTTCTTTATGGTTTCTGCAGATATGAATTCTGTAGATGCAATTTTGGTGGCAATATTTGTGTCAACATGGAATCAAAAGCGACCTTTTTGTTGACTTTAGGCACACAAAAGCATATTCTCTGCAGCTTGATCTGATTGTTTACAACTTCTAAACAGTGGATAGTGCAGGATGTATATTACAAAGAGAGATCTCTGTTGGTTTTACTCCTCTCGTGGCAATCTAGAGCTTTTGTTTGCATGACTGCTGTTGTTATAGTCCTTCACTTTGGGGTTTTATTACAGCATTTAAACATCAACAGCATTGAGAAGTAGCTGACGCAGACTGATGCGCTTCCTTGGAAAGTGTTTTAAGAAACTCAGGGAGGATAATAAGCTCATTTTAAGGAGTAGTTCAGCACAAAGAGAAAATTCTGTCATTAATTACTCATCCTCATGTCCATCTGAACCAATATACAATATGAAAGGGGAAAGAATCTTCAAACAGCTTTTGTTCATACAATGGCTGTCAAGCACCAAAACAGCTTACTTTACTGTGTTGCTGTATGAGCATGAAAAAGCTCTGAGTTATTCTCTATATCAGTGTCAGTGTTTCTGAACTCCCTGAAACGCCTCCATTGCAGTCTTGAGTTTCTTCCGGGAACGAACACGTCACAATATTCCTCATTTAAATAATTCATACGCAGAATAAAGGGGCGGGGCCTGGTTGAGTTAGTTAGAAGTGTGTTAAACTGGCGGTTATGCTAAGAGCGGGACATTTCCCAAACACGCTCAAAGCGCTCGACCAATCACAACACACTGATCCAGCCGACCAATCAGAGCACAGTGTGCTTTCATAGAGACAGGAAGTAAACAGAGCGTTACTTACAGACTGGGAAGAGAGGAGCCGCAACAATGGAGAATAATGTTTTTTGAACATTCAAGCTATGCTAGTAGAGCACAAAAATCTAAATCAAGACTTTGAAAAGGGGCATAATTATGGAAACCTGTTTCTGGAACTGAATAATAAAAAAAAAAAAAGGTAATTGCGACTTTTTATATCACAATTCAGACTTTTTTTTCTTGCGGTTGCGAGTTTACATCTCGCAATTCAGACTTTCTTTCTCAGAAGTGTGATTATAAACTCGCAATTGCGAGTTATAAATTCCAATTCTTAGGAAAAAAAAGACTTAGGCTACTTTTATCTCGCAATACTGACTTTATAACTCGCAATTCAGAGAAAAACGTCAGAATTGCGATATTAAAAAGTCGCAATTTTCTTTTAAATTGTTTTATTCCGTGGTGGAAACAGCTTCCATACATAGTATAATAGGTCCCCTTTTAAAACTTTCCGTTTTTTGGTGAACTAATCCTTTAACCCTTTACTCTTTTAAGTCAAGCATAATGACTGTTCTAGTGTAGGTTCTAGAATCTGGTTCTAAGGTGAAGAACACACACATAGATGAATTGCAGCATAATAAACTAAGTCTCAGCAAAAGAAAGGCCTGTAATTAGTGCTTTTATTAGTTATACAACCTTCATCACGCCCAGAATTACCGAAGCAACAACACACCCATGTCCTAAAACACAAAACGGCAAATTAAATGTGTGATTTCTCTGCTCAGAAGGTTTGGAATTGACAGCTGCTCATTCTTGCTTCAATTTTTGGTAACCTACAGGAGGTTATCACTCTCAAAACGCTTCATGAATGATCTCCAGTGTGCTGTTGAACTCGAGGAAGGAACCCGAGAGTTTAAGAGCACAGAAAGCTGGATGAAGGGAAGATCATGTAGTTAATCATATAATTAACATGGTCCAAATTCTTGAGCCTGGATTATGGGAATAAATATATGTAATGTTTAAGTCAAGTCTCAATGTATTTAATTAAAGCTTAACCAAAAAGTTCCAATTTACGATTCTTACAAGTTTTGGCTATTTCACATATGAACTTTTTCTTAGATCAGTGTAGATATTAATTGTGAGCTGAAGATATAGTGTTAAATCTCACTCATTGTGGTTTTCTGACGTCTTGACAAGATTTGCATGGTGTATGTCTTTCACTGATTTGTACGTTGTTTCCTCATGTTATCAGATGTTTGAGTGTGTTTCTCTTGTTTTACCCCTGAGGCTCATCGTATATATGATGATAGCAAAGGTGTGTGTGGCGGTCGGTGTTCCTCATTCCTGTGTTATAGAACAATACAGTGTATTATTTGGGTAGAACAGATGTTAGATGTGAGATTGCTGGTGTTTTTTCACAGGATGGTACCGCTCACGATTTATCAGTCTGATCTTCACACACATTTGAGGTGTGTGTTTGTGTAGAGCTGAAAAAGGATCTTGGAAACAGGTTCAAGAAAGCAATAGCAAGTAAAACTTGTTATGAAATTGTTTCTAATCCAGTATGATGGGATGAGACACCTGTGATCATTCAAGCTTTATCATGCATTTAAAGCACAGCCACTAATGACCGAAAGTTTGGCACGTGAACTATATAGCTTGCTAAAAATGTAAAATTAAATAGCTAATCATATTCGCCCAAACTCCCGCTCCAATATGCTCTTATTGGCTGTTATTGTGTCATGCAACATTGACTATACTGTAAAACATGATAGCAAGTTATTTTAACTGGTTTCTTCTCCAATTGTTGTGACAAGTTTTGGATTTTGATCTTAAGTTTTCAAAATTTAAACTTAAAGTTGACTATTTGAGTAGAAACAAAGGTTATCTTCAAGTGTTTAGTTGAGTTTACTCACGTTTTTAAGGCAGCAGGTGAACTTTTGTTTAACCACCTACGTTTATGTGCACCATCATAGTTAGATTTAGGCAATATTGCGAAACTTTACCTCATTTAAACAAAATACTTTGTTTAAATTATATTGATGTGATAAAGCTCATAATCGTAGTAACCACAATCGTAGTAAAATGTGGTGTATGCCGATTTTAACTGCAATAAACAGGCATGTAAACACTTTAATGCATCTTTTCCTCTCTGACCAAAGTGTGCATGTGTTTGTGACGAATGAGGATGATATTGTCATGCACAGATTTGTAGGGATGGCATTGCATATTTGGGTTCTAAAGAAACTGATTTCATGTTGACAACGTTACGTTGCACGTCAAAGTTATAGTGCAGTATCCTGATGGCTAAAAACATATTAATGAAGACATTTTAATCACGCCAAAGTCCATTGTGTCCATAGACATGTGATTTGCATTTGATGCACGTATACTGTGCGAATAATGGTGGTAAAAATAACCACAAATCTTAGGGAATAATGAAAATTACTCGTATTATTGGAAATAATCATTATTGGTGCACATGTAAATGTATTAAATTTCACATTCATTGTAGACAGTCAAATAGCATCTTGATGGAAACTTGTCACATCGGGTTTATCATGCATTAACCGTGTTCTTCTGGGTCTGCAGCCATCTATCAAAGATTTCTGTCCATCATGGGAAGGTTTCCATATTCTGCACATTTCCCACACTAAAGGCAAATCCACATAATGACCTAATCCTGGCAGATTCCAGCGGGGTTGGTCACAGCGTCGCTCCGATTTAGGGCTCATATTCCTCCGGAGTTTAATTCCACATGAGTAAGCAACTACAACAATGACCCTGTTTGTCATTTGTGCGTTTTTACTTCTGTTGCTCTTTTTCTTCGTAAAGCTCCTTATTGCCATTTTACAGGATTTGTGTTTGTGTTTGCTGTATTATTGGTCAGGATGTTCCAAATTAAGAAAAAGAAAATATGTTTCAGCAAATAATGAGCTTAATTGGAGAGCTTTTTTGGCATAGATGTCATTGTGCATTAAAGATGAAAATGTTGTTTCCTCTCAGAGAAACTTTTTGGCTAATTTTGTTGGATGGTATATTTAAAAGAAAATAATTGACAGAAATGTATAAGTGTGCTGACTGACACAACGTTTAAGGTTTCTCTGATGTGGTGGCATTAAACATTATTATTAAAGTTCCCCTGTGGTCAATAATTTAAAACTCATCTTTGATCACCAAAATTACACATGTAAAAATTTTTTCCTTGAAAAAAATCTTCATGCCTTAAAATATCTTGAATGTAACTCGACACCCTTGCTTTATTTAGTATACGCGGTTCTATGAATATGCAAATGAGCCCCGCCTCCACTCACTCACTCAGAGATCCACTCGTTGACGATCACACGTTGATCTGATTGGTTACAAGGTGGTTTGTGACGTCAGAAACACCAGCGATTTCAAACCGTGTTTTTGAGACTATCTTTGGTTCACTGCAGTTTTAAGGAGAAAATACTCAGAAATGCTGTTGACTTATGAATTTGCACATGGTTTTTCTTAAAGCATATTAAAAACACCACATAGACGTATACACAATATTAAAAACTTGTTTTTTATACCACAGGGGGACTTAAATGCCTAAGATGCTTCATTTAGCAGTGGTTGCTCATATTGGAAAGGTCAGTGCCATAAAGGTGAATCAACGGCCCCTTCCAACAGATTTTCATAAGATTTGGTTTGTCATCTTGTAAATAGCATGAAAACCTTGACATAATAACTGACTGTCCCAAACATGACCTTTCCAACAATATGCTCAGTCTAGACCTGACATGCATGTCACAGACATGACAAGAATGTGTGTGTGTGTGTGTGTGAGTGTGTTTGAGTGATGATGTCACAGTCATGTTTTGTCTTCTGGTATTATGCAACCGTAAGCAACACCCTCTGAATCACATACTGATACTAGCGTTGTCAGATTCATACTGCGTTCAGAATTTACGTAATTGCAAGATGACACATATGTGAGGTTCACATCTTCAGACACATTTCATAATGCTTGAATGAGTCATGTGTAGCTTTCTTGATGACAGCAGAACACCTAATTGCTCTTAATATGCACATTAATCCGCCTGTGTGCTCTCACAAAATATTAAAGAAGATGTGCATCAGGTTATTGGCTATGATAAACAGACAGAAGTATATTGTAGAGGTTGCTCGCTAATTCTAAAAGTTAGTCAACCTGTTAACTGGCATTTTTGAACATCGATCTGAACGTAAATGGTTGTAATTCTTAGGCTACATGCTTTGAAACACAGACCTAAAGTTTTGTTTTTAAAGAAGACGCTCATCGGATTTTTGCAGAAGTGAAAGCACTTCAAAAAGCGAAAGTGAAAAAAAAAGTGGTAGAAGCAAACGCACTTCCACTAGATACAAAATATGTATCTTAGAAAATAATTTGGACTCTAAAATTGCTAGAAAAGCCTGATTAACATTAACGACGGACAGCAGCAGGTTTATTTGATTGCTGTCACATTAAAGGGATAGTTCACCCAAAAATGAAAACTCTTCAGAAAACCTTCGTTCATCTTCAGGACACAAGTTAAGATATTTTTGATTAAATCTGAGAGCTGTCTGACTCCTCCATAGGCTTCTATGTAACTGAAATTGCCGGCCCAGAAAACTTAGTAAAAACATCGTTAAAATAGTCCAAGTGACTTCAGTGGCTCAATCTTAAGTTTATCAAGCGACTTGAATACTTTTTGTGCGCAAAAAAACCAGAATAATGACTTTATTCCTCTGTGGGCCTCTGAGTGAGTTCACTAGTGTAACAGCGCAGCACTTCTGGGTTGTACGTCACATGACCACACACATGACCAGCGTCGGCCAATAGTGAGCCTACGTTCTGACGTACAACACGGAAGCGCTTCCCACAGAAAAGAAAATGAAAAGTTAATAATAATAATGTTTATTTTTTTATAGCGCCTTTCAAGAACCCGAGGTCGCTTCACAAAATTACCAGAAAAAGAAAATATTTTCTTTTTTCAATAAGTTGAAAACGTTCTTCTTTTTGTTTTGTTTTTGAACACAAAAAGTATTCTCGTCGCTTGATAAACTTATGGTTGAGCCACTGCAGTCACTTGAACTATTTTAACGATGTTTTTACTAACTTTTCTGGGCCGGCAAGTTTCAATTACATAGAAGCCTATGGAGGAGTGACCCAGCTCTCAGATTTAATCAAAAATATTTTAATTTGTGTCCTGGAGATGAACGAAAGTCGTACGGGGTTGAACAACATGAGGGAGAGTAATTACTGATAGAGTTTTTATTTTTGGGTGAACTATCCCTTTAAGGCCGAATCCAATACACTGATACATATCCGATATTCTTCAAATTGTTTACGTTCACTTAAGACATAACAGGCTGTGTTTACTCCCGAAACGAAAATTAACACTGGTGCCAAATGAAGGGAAATGCAGTTTTCATGAGATCCACCAAGATATTTTTAACCGTCGAAGCTACATATTGATTGCTTTTGTGTGATGTTAATGGCCAACTTTAAAAACTTAATTTTTAACTTGCGTAAGAGGAATTAGTAATGGCTAATGGGATCACTTGATATTTAGTGCATATCCGGTTTTGAAACGAACAACATCCATCCTAAGTTAAAAGTGATTTCTTCTTAAGGCACTTAAGAAAAGTAGTGCTTTGCTTTTAGATTAAGGTCTTGAGTTTTACACAATGTAACGGTCATTAACATGAGTTGTTCAGTGAGTTATTCACATTCCCTTGTGGCTCAGTTAAATGTCTAGTTTCATTCTCAATGTACTTCAATTGCGCAAGCCTCTGCTCTTTATAAAATGGGATTTCTTGCCTAATGAATGATTCATGCAGAAAGCAAAGCACAGGCGATCTAGATCTTGCTGAAACAGATATTACTGCAGCTGCTCCAAACAAACCTGCAAAATTAAACCAGCTGAGTTCATAAGGGCTGTTTTACTGTTGAATGCCTTTCTGAACTCAACTATACTGGTCTTTCAGTCAATTCGTGATGACACTGAGGAGAAAGGAGGATTATTGTGTGATCATGGCCACACCTGAATCATAAAGTCATCATTATTCATACCGGATCCCTCATACACACCAGTGTTGACTCAGTCGCTTGTGTGTGTGATTTCACTATTCATGTTGTGAAGAGTTTTGGTGTTTGTCTCTACAGCATGTGGGGGAAATTTAACCTTTACAACTAAAAATGTAGGTTGCTTTATAACATCTGGGTGATGGAGATCTTTAGAGATCTGATATTGAGAAATTTTAGATGTTAAAATGCCCCTATAATGCTTTTTCAGATATGATCTTTCATGTAGTGTGTAATAGAGCTCTTTGTGGATGTAAAAGCTCTGCAAAGTTTTAAAGGTCAAAGTGCAGATAAATGGAGTTTTTGTCTCCTAAAAGAAAGAAGTGATTTTGAACTGAAACGAGTCGTCAGTAATTCCAGTCTCACTTCCTGATGATCCTGCGTAGGTTTGTAAATAATTAGCATAATTCCAGCCTCTGGTCTTGATTGGCTGAACAGCATCTCTTAGCTCCGCCCTCAATCACTGTAGTTTATCTGAGACTGGAAGAGTTTGGTTCGTGTCGAGAAGTCGCTGTTTTCTGCTGACAAAGCAAATCCACTTTGATGAGATTGATACGGTAAAACCCACGCCATCGTTACTGTTCGTATCACTGTGATCAAGAGCTGAGATTAAGATATGATAATGAGCGTTTGCTTTCTGACCAATCACAACAGACTGGGCCATCTGACCAATCAGAGCAGAGCAGCTTCAGAGCAGGCGGAGTTTAGAGAGACTGAATCTTCGATCGAAGCGTTTCAGACACTGAGAGAAAAGAGCTGATGCTGCAGCGGAGATTATGAGAAAATTTGTGTTTTTTTACCTTAGATGCATGTAAACCTGTTGAAGGAGACGCCAAAACACAATTAAGAACCTTTAAAATAGCATAATACGGGGCACTTTAAGGCAGACAAACAGATGTTTACAAAAAATCTTTCCTTCTGATGATTTATAAATAGTTTGATAACATGCAGGTTATTTGTCTTTGGCTTTTTGCTTGCCAACTGATATATTATCCTCTTGTCTTCTGTTATCATGATTTAACCATGTTTTTCCATGTAGATCGGAAAATGTGCCATTTGCAACGCATTTTATTTCTGTAATGTGACGTAGTTCAGAGTGAAACAGGAAATTCAATGAGAAATTGTATATTTAATTGTGAGCCAGACAGAATGCACATTTGCTAAAACTAAAATAATGCCTAATTTAATAACTGGCGATTGCGTAACATGATCTTGTGACCGACTAGAGCTAAGTAACAATCTGAAAAAGAAAGTAGCTTTAGGCAAAGATCGTTTTAGTTTGATTAAAGATGACTCGTAGCATCTCTAAATTTATCCTATTAAAGCACTAAAACAAGCTGACTAGTCAATCCAACTTCCCTTACATTCACAAACTGACACATGTCACTTTAAGGAGAGTTTTATAATGAATGCATACTTTTGTCCATATGTTTGCGCTGGGCTTACGATCTGTCATGAGTGCGTGTTTAACATGTACAGCTGCACTAAATGTGTTTGGTTTTTGTTATAGTTCACAATGTAGGAATAAAACCTTTACAAATTTTTCCCAGCATGTAGGATTTGCTTAATGTTTGAGTATGAAACACACTTACAGCTCTGACGCCCAGATTTACAACACACACACACACACAAAAACACACACACACACACACACACACACACACACACACACACACACACACACACACACACACACAGGATTCCTGTGGGCTTGTTATGTTTGCCATCGTTTCCATCTGCCAACTCCACCCCAGTGAACTCATACGGAGACACACACAGGGTTTATATTGGGCATCCGTCCACTTTATTTCTCTCTTACCCCCTACAAATTGTCTAAACAATAAATTAAGTGAACTTTTAAAGTCAAACACTTGTATACAGTGACCTCTCAAAAAGTATTTGGGCATTTAAATGTCAGAATATCATTGCATTATTGAGTATTTGCGCTCAAATGTCAGTCTCTATGTTTTTGAATCCGCTTCATGTTCAACACTAGATCTATTATTTGTTCTTTATGTCAGATGGTTTGATTGTATAGTGTGTTTGTGCATCTTTCTTTAGTTCACAATAAATTACACTTTTGTATTTGTGATCTAATGACATGTCAGTGTGTCTTTGGAGTCCAGATATGTTTTAGAGGCCACTGCAGGGCTGGAAAAACAACTGTGTTGTTGGAAAAAAGGTCTCAGGCTGTGTTTGACGTCAGAGCAGACTGCCATCATAAACACACACACACATTTACACACACACAGAGCTGTGAGGATGAGATACATGAGTGCTATTATTAATAGTATAGAATTATTATTATTGTTGTTGGGGAAAAAATCCAGAAGGCTTTGATTTTTTTTCTCCTCGATCCGAGCCTTTACAGGATTGTGTATTGTTGTGAGTCAGCTTTAATATTATATTTATGAATATGTACTCTGACTATTAATTTGAATGATTATTTATCAATTTAATTTCAATATACAATTCAAAAGTTTGGGTTCCGTTTTTTTTTTTCTCTTCTGTCTCTTCTGCTCACTGAGGCTACATTTATTTGATTAAAAAATACAGTAAAAACAGTAATATTGTAAAATATTTTTACAATTTAAAATAACAGTCAGTTTTCTATATGAATATATGTATGTTAAAATGTAATTTATTCCTGTGATGAAAGCTGAATTTTCAGCATCATTACTCCAGTCTTCAGTGTCACATGATCCTTCAGAAATCATTCTAATTTATGATTATTATTAATGTTGAAAACGGTTGTGCTGCTTCATATTTTTGTGGAAGCTGATACTTTTTCAGAATTCTTTGATAAATGGAAAGTTCAAAAGAGCAGTATGGATTTGAAATAGAAATCTTTTGTGACATTATAAATGTCTTTACTGTCACTTTGATCAGTTCAGTGCACACTTGCTAAATTAAAAATACTAATTTCTTTCAAAATAAAATCTTACTTTTCCATTTGAAGTGATAAATGATCAAAGCATCAAAACAAACTAAAATTTTTTTAATGACTTTTTTTTTATTATTTAATTTTTTTCAAATTTCAAATATATATACAGTGATGTGAAGAAGTTAGGACACCCATGCTAAAGTTGCCTAAAAAGAGGAATAAAAAATCATCTTTTGGAAATTGATCTTAATGCCTTAATTAGAAAAATGAGGGAAAATCCAACCTTTAAGGACACCAATTTTCTTTGTGAATAAATAATGTATCATAAATAAATAAATGTTCTTCCTTAAAATACAGGGTGCATAAGTCAGTACACCCCTATGTTAAATTCCCATAGAGTCAGGCAGATTTTTATTTTTAAAGGCCAGTTATTTCATGGATTCAGGATAATATGCATCCTGATAAAGTTCCCTTGGCCTTTGGAATTAAAATACAACACAAACCTAGAGATTGGCATGGGGTACTTTCCATAAGATCATCTCTCAATGCAAATCAAACCAGCTATTAGGCTAACTGAAATAAAACCATGCCAATCTCTAAGTATGGTGAAGGGAATGTGATGAAGTGGGGATATTTTATTTCCAAAGGCCAAGGGAACTTTATCAGGATGTATATTATCCTGGATCCATGAAATAACTGGCCTTTAAAAATAAAAATCTGCCTGACTCTATGGGAGTTTAACATAGGGGTGTCCTGACTTATGCACCCTGTATTTTAAGGAAGAACATTTATTTATTTATGATACATTATTCATTCACAAAGAAAATTGGTGTCTTTAAAGGTTGGATTTTTCCTAATTTGTCTAATTAAGGCATTAAGATCAATTTTCAAAAGATGATTTTTTATTCCTCTTTTTAGGCAACTTAAGCATGGGTGTCCTAACTAATTCACATCACTGTATATATATATTATATAATATTTATATTTCATAATTTTAAATAAATGTTGTTCTTGTGAACTTTCTAGTCATCATCTAGATTTTAACCTTAAAATCACAGTTTCCCACAAACATGAAGCAGCACAAATGTTTTCAACACTGTTAAGAACATCAATTAAAGTTTTTTGAGCAGCAAATTAGCATATTAGGATGATTTTTGAAGGATCATGTGACACTGAAGAAGACTATCGTTGTTTTTAAGATAATCACCATGTATATTAACGTGTGAGTAATTTCATATTTTGCATGCTAAACTCGAGTTGCGACGTGTCATGCTGTTAAACGGATGCCTCTAAATGTTTGTTTGTTTCTCTCTCTCCGTTTCTGAAGTCTCCACATGTTTGACGAGCTGTAAGAAAGTGGCTCCGCCTCCCGTTCCCCCTCGAACCACTTCCAAACCGTTCATCTCCGTCACCGTGCAGAGCAGCACCGAATCCGCGCAGGACTGTTACCCAGACCAGCACGACCGTAAGAGCGAGGCCAACAGCCAATCAGGACGCAGCAACTCCTCCGACAGCCTCGACAGCACGCGGGCCAAGGGGTCGCGACCCCAGATTCCTGTCGCGGCGCCCCGGGAGCCCCAGATCCCAGCGGCTGTGGTGATCTCTCCCAGCCCGCATCATAATGAGCCGGTGAAGGGGGACGCTCTCGCCCCGGACGAGCCCCCGATAGACCCCGCTCCACGACGCAAGCTTTCCTCCATCGGGATTCAAGTGAGTTAAATTAACTGACTGTGTCACGCGCGGGTTTTAAGCCCTATCATACACCCGGCGTGTGTTCTGCTAGTTTCAGCCCGACGCAGTTATCATTTTCACACGCACCACACACACACAGCTTTAACCTCACGCACCACACACACACACAGCTTTAACCTCACACACAACACACACACACACACACAGCTTTAACCTCACGCACCACACACACACACAGCTTTAAACTTACGCACTATACACACACAGCTTTAACCTCACGCACCACACACAACACACACACACAGATTTAACCTCACACAACACACACAGCTTTAACCTCACGCACCACACACAACACACACACACACACACACACAGATTTAACCTCACACAACACACACAGCTTTAACCTCACACAACACACACGCACACACACAGCTTTAACCTCACACAACACACACAAACAGCTTTAACCCCACGCACGAGCAGATCCGTTTCCTCGCTAGAGAAGCGTTCAGTCTTTCCGTTTGCTAATCCCTCCGTGTAAATAGCGAATGCTGTGGCGCGAGCACAACTGGGCTTTAAAGGGAATGGGAGATGAGACTCTGATCGTGTTTTTGCATGTTATGCCCAAAACACACACATTACTCAGTAAGAGAATAGGGACGACCCTTTTAGAATATACGCCGACCATTTTTCTCATCATTAAACTAGCAAAAGTGGATTCAGACACGCCCTGAGAGCACTTGCGCTGTGCGCTTTAGACCGTTAGCTG
>NW_027509042.1:44117500-44185000 GCF_051911475.1 Siphateles boraxobius
TTAGTCTACGATTGGTCTCCGATTAGTCTCAGATTAGTCGTTGATTAGTCACCTATTTGTCAGCGATTAGTCAGCGGTTAGTCTCCGATTAGTCGCCGATTAGTCGCCGGTTAGTCACCGATTAGTCACCGGTTAGTCACCGGTTAGTCTCCGATTGGTCACCGATTGGTCAACGATTAGTCACCGATTAGTCACCGATTAGTCACCGATTAGTCTCCGATTAGTCACCGATTAGTCGCCGATTCGTCAGCGGTTAGTCAGCGGTTAGTCAGCGATTAGTCGCCGATTAGTCAGCGATTAGTCAGCGATTAGTCTCCGATTATTCTCCGATTAGTCTCCGATTAGTCTCCGATTAGTCACCGGTTAGTCTCCGATTAGTCTCCGATTAGTCACCAATTGGTCTCCGGTTAGTCACCGATTAGTCACCGATTAGTCTCCGATTAGTCTCCGATTACTCTCCGATTAGTCGCCGATTATTCTCCGATTAGTCAGCGGTTAGTCACCGGTTAGTCACCGGTTGGTCTCCGATTGGTCTCCGATTAGTCACCGATTAGTCTCCGATTAGTCACCGATTAGTCTCCGATTAGTCGCCGATTATTCTCCGATTAGTCTCCGATTAGTCAGCGGTTAGTCACCGGTTAGTCACCGGTTGGTCTCCGATTGGTCTCCGATTAGTCTCCGGTTAGTCTCCGGTTAGTCACCGATTAGACACCGATTAGTCACCGGTTAGTCTCCGATTAGTCACCGATTAGTCAGCGATTAGTCTCCGATTAGTCTTCGATTAGTCTCCGATTAGTCACTGATTAGTCAGCTCAATGTGGGGATTTACAAATGCAAAAGAAGACATTCACAAATAAATGCCAGGCAGAGTTGTGTTTGTTATATAAAACACATTTATAAATTTTTGTTTTTTTTATTTGCAAATCTTATTTATTTGTGAGTTTTATAATTTTTTGTGACTTTCTTTACATTTATTTGTGGATCTTAATCTATTTATTTGGAATAATGCAACAATCCTAACCCCACAGTCGCTCCACTAAGGGGCTGTTTGAAGTGAAGATACATTTATGTGTGAAGATAAATTGTAAAGGTTATTATTTCTTTTCTTTTTTTTAGAAACGAGTGTTGCATTTTTAAGATGCTTTTTCACACCTTGAGACTTTTTTTAAATCGATTGCTTTCCTTCTAGATGCTTTTTTTAGCTTCTACTAAAAATGTTGTATCTTTAATTTTTTTTTGTAAATAAAGTGATCTTAAAGTCAAGTCTCTCTCTCTCTCTCTCTCTCTCTCTCTCTCTCTCTCTCTCTCTCTCTCTCTCTCTGTGTATGTGTGTGTGTGTGTAGTGTTGGGGAAGGTTCGTAGCGCGGTGGGAAGCGCTCAGCTCCTGATATCGCAGAAGTTCCAGCAGTTCAGAGGCCTGTGTGAACAAAACCTGGTGGGTCGATCACAGCAGTTCAAACACACACACACACACACACACACACACACACACACACACACTGTCTTACCACACGTCTCTAGTGAACACAATGATTTATTTTCAGTGTTTTATTCACTGAGACAGGAACAGTGTTAAGGTCGGTTCACACAGAGGACGATAAAGATAGTTTTAAAAATTCATTCGAAATATAAAAGAATTGTAGAGTTCACACCGCAAAAAAAAGAACAATTTCGGAACGATTTTTGACAGCCAATCAGAATCCTGCTTTAACAAGCGCGAGAATTTAAAATATTTGCTTATAATAAACGATATTGTCCGCTTGTGTGGACATTAATATAGTTATCGTTATAATTGTCCTTCTAGTTCTTGGTGTGAATGGGCATTTATTTATACTGTTTTAGTTTTTATTGATTTTTAGAATGTTTTTATTTTTAGAATTTCCAGTTTCATTGACATTCTATTGTGGGTTTTTTAAGTTTTTTTCAATGTCTATAGTTTTTATTTCAGTTTTAGTTATTGTAGTATGTCAAGTTAATTAAATGAAATGTTCCCTTGGCAGATAGCTGAAATAAAATAAGTTTACGTTTATTTTATTTCATTTAACGTTCATTTTATTTCAAGAAATTAAAATCTTGCTTTTTTATGGTTATAGTTATCTATAATAACCCTGGATATTGAGCAAAATAAATTTGTGAATTTTATTAATAAAACTGCTCTCATTTTGCTAATTCAGTGCAACAATTTATGATTTTATGAACAATATATGCCCATTCTTTCTGCTTGTTTTATTAACGCGGCTCTTTAAAAGGTCTGTATTTTGGACTGTTTTGTTCGTCTGTTCTGAAGTTTAGCATAAGAATCACATTTGCTTCTCCAAATCAGAAAATGGCAAGAGCGCCACACATTTATCACATGATCAACATGACTCGTATCTCGAGATGTGTCGCCCTCTTGTGGATGCTTGTGTGAATTATTTCTTCTTTTTTTTGTTGTTATTTTTTACTCTCTGTTTAGAATGTGAACGCAAACCCGAGACCCACGGCTCAAGATCTGGCCGGGTTTTGGGATCTTCTGCAGCTCTCAATAGAAGACATCAGCCTCAAGTTTGACGAACTTTATCATCTCAAATCAAACGACTGGAAGCTGAACGGAGACTCGCCTGAGAAGCAGGTACAAACACAACTAATGAAACCATCAGCAGGTTAGAAATAAATGCATATGTTAAATTGTCATTTGAAACTGTCAATGTCGATATTCTCACTATTATAGTATTTGTAAATTGTTTGAATTAGCTCTTGTATTGTCCTTTTTAAGATGTAGTCATTTTGTCATACATTTATATATATATATAGCTTTAATTCACTCTGCTGGTTAAAAGTTAGCAATGATGATTAAGATTGTTTTAAATGTTTGTGAAAGAAGTCTCTTCTGATCAGCAAGGCTGCATTTATTGATCAAAAATACAGTAAAAATTGTGAAATATTATTACAATTTAAAATAGCTGTTTTCTATGTGAACATATAGTAAAGTGTAATTTATTTCTGTGATCAAAGCTGAATTTTCAGCATCATTACTCCAGTCTTCAGTGTCACGTGATCCTTCAGAAATCACTATAATATGATGATTTGCTGCTCTATTATTATTGGTACTTAATTATTAATAATAGCTCTTATTATTATTATTATCTGTGTTGAAAAGAGGTTTTACTGTTTAATATCTTTGTTGAAATTGTATAAAATTTTGTTTCAGGATTCTTTGATGAATAGAAAGTTCAAAAGAACTGCATTTATTTGAAATGGAATCTTTTGTAACATTATAAATGTCACTTTTGATTTATTTAATGTGTCATTGCTGAAGTCTTTCTTAGTGTATTGTATATTTATTTCAGTTTTAGTCATTTAGTACTTCAGTTAAAAATGTTCATCTAATATTTATATTTTATTGCAGCTTTATTTCATTTAACGAAATTGTGAAATATTTTGTTTCAGGATTCTGAATGAATAGAAAGTTAAAAACAACAGCATTTATTTGAAATAGAATCTTTCGTAACATTATAAATATCACTTTTTTGATTTATTTAATGTGTCATTGCTGAAGTCTTTCTGAGTGTTGCATATTTATTTCAATTTATGTAATTTAGTACGTCAGCTAAAAAAGTTAATCTAATATGTGACTCTGGACCACAAAACCAGTCATAAGTAGCACGGGCAATGTTCCCTCTAATTTTTTTTCTTGCTGAGCAAAACTTTTTTCTATTGGGCGGACATATTTCGCCACCTGAGCAAAAATATTCTTTGTACCTGACCTGTACAGCATACGTAGAAACACAATGGTTTCAACATTCAGTTGTAACTTTTAACTTGAATGTGGCATTTCTATTTTATGTGACCCTTGATGTAACTTATTGGTATTAAATCATATTTTTGAAAAACAAGCAGTTAATTAAGAAGTCACTAAATGAAGCACATTTTAGGTTACCTGATAATTTTTCCACAGTGCTGTTAACTGTACAGTCTTTACCAAGAAATCCTATGAAAAATAATTTACAAAATCTTCTGCAGGACAGTTCAATTCTTTACAATAACAGAATATAGTATGAAAGAAAAGTAAGCTGTTACACTGAGATGGTTTGGGAAAAACATAAAGTGTTTTTGTACAGTCAATTAATTGTGTACAGGAAGCATTAAACCATCAAAGTTAAATGATTGTTTATTTCTTATGAATTTCCAATATTTTCTTTAGCAGGGGGTTTCAAAGTTTTTAATGGCAATGAGCCCGTGAGATTCTTTATTTAGGCTTATAATATAATAAAATATAGGCCTAATATAATATTAATAAAACGAATTGAAGTATTTGAAGTGATATAATATATCAGTTTAAATGCTTCAATTTGTTTACATATTATATTATTATAATATGAAAACAAACTGAAGCATTTAAATAGATCGAATAGCTAAATATTTTCAAGAAAAGTGAATATGTTAACTCTTTTATAGTAATCTAACCATGCCTGAAACCCGTGCTCACATCATTCTGTTTCTATGAAACCTGTAAACTGCATTCACCAGTTTTCACTCTATAGCGGTTGACCAGAGGACTGAAATTATTTCTCACTTAAACTACAATCAAATGGATTTCCCCACACATTTCGCGTCAGTCCTCTGGGTGGCATTTTAATCTTTTCTGCGCGGCCTCAGCATCAGAAGTGCGCGGCCGCGCACGCGCGCAGCTTAGAGGGAACATTGAGCACGGTATATTTGTGGCAATAGCCAACAATACATTGTATGGGTCAAAATTATAGGTTTTTCTTTTCATGCCAAAAATCATTAGGATTTTAAGTAAAGATCATGTTCCAATGAAGATATTTTGTAAATTTCCTACCGTAAATATATCAAATATTTATTTTTGTGAGTGCATGCAGTAAAAGCATGATCATAAATAGATAATTTTAAAGGCGTTTTTTTTTCCAATGTTTCAATTTTTTTGCACCCTCAGATTCCAGATATTCAAATAGTTGTATCTCGACCAAATATTGTCCTATCCTTACAAACCAGATTTATTCAACTTTCGGATTATGTATACATCTCAATTAAAAAAAATGACCATTGTGACTGGTTTTGTGGTCCAGGGTCACATATTAATATTTTATTACAGCTTTGTTTCAGTGAACGAAATTATTTTTAAAGGAACACTCCACCGTTTTTCGAAATGGGGCTTATTCACCGTCTTTCCTACATTTAGATAGGTGGGCAAACGGTAGCAGTGCTTCGCCTGTGCTTCACCCCAATATAGTCCCAGGTCAATCTCTGCCTAGGAAATTGCCTAGTCTTAATCTGCATTGCTATTTGTACTCATTGAGAATACGCAGGCCACAAGAAGTAATTGTTTTTTTGTTTTTTTCTGATCACTTTTACTCACGACATGCTATCCGGCAACAAAGGATTCCATTCATTATGCTAAGCTAAGTTAGCGGCGGCGCTACCAAACTAAAACAATGCCTGCACTGAGACAAAAATGCGTTTGCCCACCAATCTAAATGTAGGAAAGACGGTGAATGAGCCCTATTTCAAAAAACGGTGGCGTGTTCCTTTAACGCTTGTAGTTTCAGTCATTATTAACAACTGACATATGCATTAAGACTCAGTTTGTCATGTCTCTTCATCTCTGCTCTGACGTTCAGGAGAGCGAGAAACAGGCTCCTCCGGTGCCCAAGAAACCCGGGAAGAGTAAACCGGCTCTGGGCCGCGAGAAGAGCAACGACACCGTGGACAAACAGAGACAAGAAGCTCGCAAGAGACTGATGGCGGCCAAGAGAGCTCAGTCCGTCAAGCAGAACTCGGCCACCGAGAGCGCCGACAGCATCGAGATCTACGTCCCCGAAGCCCAGACGCGACTCTGAGGAAAACATGCTCACCGTAACCAGACCAAGGGCTCCGGCATCACACCATACCAAACGCTGCTTACGTCTGTCCACGGCAACGTTTAATCAACCTGAGGTGAGAGAGGGACGCGGACATGAAGACATTTTGGGACTGCCACAGAGAATCCTATTAGTTGCAATCATTAATATAATTATTGATATGATAATTAACATTGAGAACTGGTATTATTGTCCTAAATTCTATATGAGATTGTTTTAAATGTTCTAATATTTTGGATAAGTAGAACCACACGTCTGTCGCGCTTACATAATTCCCCGCTGAAATCCACGTCTTCCTGTTTTACGCTTGGGTTTCTGTTCTTCTTCTTCTTCTTCTTCTTCATCTCTTCCTTCAGCCGGCGATTGAACAGAGCGAAAGGCTTTTCTCCAGATCTAGGCTGAATCTGAAATCGCCCCTATACCCTCAAATAGGGCGTTATTTGAGGGGACAGCCATTTGTAGTGGTGTACGAAACCATAGTGGACTTTATTGAGTGCACTTATTCAATCCCACAATGCACTGCAATCACCGATGGACGCTCAACGGCTGCCCGAATTCACTCACTCCTTCAAGTGAACATTATTAGTGGACTAGTGAATAGTGAATGAGGGTTTAGGGGGCGATTTCGGATTTCCCTAGTGCCATGTGTTTCCGGTCAGGCAGAGGGCGCTCTTCCGTTTCCTGTTTCATTTGTTTTGATGTTTACAAAAGTCATGCATTGTGGTATATCAAATGAAAGCTGTTGTACCTCAGTCATGTGTTCATCTCAGGTCTTGAAGTCTCACGGTTGTCGAGTTTCCATGAGTTTTGTACAGGTTTTCAATCCCGAAAATCCTTGTTATTTCTGCTTTGCTTTTAAAGGGGCTATATGTAAGAATTTCCATGTATTAATCACTTTTTTATTGCTAATGTGTGAACGGCTTGTAACGAAACTTAAAAAACGAGACATTCCCTGACTTGGTTTGTCTATGAAAGCCTGTAGACTGATTTTTATATGAAGGATTCGGGACGTTTTTCCCGGGAAAATCGAAGAATGTGACGGTTAGCCTCTCTATCGTTCACACATGAAATTAATACTTACAATGTTCATGATAATGAAAGAGCCATTCTGTACTGTAATGTCAGTGTCATGCAAGGACATTTCAGATTGATTTAAACTATAGTCTCACCTAGTCAGTTCTAAATAGTCTGAAATATACTTTATAATCAAACTATCATAACAGTGTGATATTAATGTGCTCATCTGTCATCATGATGCCGGTGAATCTCAGATCTGCTGAAAACATCCACATCTCTATGATCAGATGATTTCTGAACTGCTGTTTCTCACCGCTGGCATTTTTCTTGTTTATTCTGTTATTGAGAGGAAAGAGCGCAGCACACATTCACAGATTCATCTAAACGTCACTCTCAGTGTGGACAGCGTCGGGATGTTCGTTAACAGTTTATCACTGCTAATGTATTTCCAACTTATTTTTACTTCTAAGTGAAGAACAAAAAGACCTTCACCGTGAGAATATCAGGGTCTTGAATCCCGTTCAGTCTCTGTACATCACATGAGCACGAGCGGTAAGATCTGCTGTAGTTCACTATAACGGCCACCGGTGGCGCTATAACACAGGTTTCTGAACTCTACATACGGCCCCTTTAAGTAAAACAACATAACCTAATATTTTATTGAATGAAGTGCCTGTGAATCATTATTGTGGGTAACTACACGACCCTTGTAGCAATATCAAAGATGATAATATCACAATTACTCCCTAAAACACGTAGTGTTGCGACGCTCTATGGTCAGTTTGGACAGTGCGATAAAACTTTTTTAATAATCGCTCTGTTTTAATTAATGAGCTAAATATTATTCTTCATTTTACTCATAATTCAGATTCTCATTCAAACTCCACAAATCTATACTTGTTCCTCTGATTGTTCAGTTAATAATGTGCATAACTAATATATCAGATAATGACTAGATAAAATGACTTTGCTGTAACGAACGAATACACAACTGTTCAGGACTAAAATGTGACTCAATTTGGATTATGAATCATACGAAATCATCTTAATACATCAAAAAAGGTGATTAGGTTTGTTTTAAATATGTTTTTTGCTATATTTGATAAAATTATATCAAATCCACATATTCAAATATTACTGCTATTATATTAATTATCCTGAGCTTATTGTGTTCTGCCATCTTATTTGTTCGTTACAAACTGCACTTTTAAAACTCTTTCCACACACTACCAAAAGTTTGGGGTCAGCGAGATTTTTTAATGTTTTTGAAAGAAGTCTCTTCTTATGTTGTGAAATATTATCACAATTTAATTGTTGAATTAAAATACCTAATTTTTTGCATGCAAAAAAAATAATTTAAAATAGCTGTTTTCTATTGTAATGTTAAAATATAAGTTATTCCTGTGAATTTTCAGCATCATTACTCCAGTCTCAGTGTCACATGATCCTTCAGAAATCAGTATAATATGATGATTTGCTGCTCGAGAAACATTTAAGATTATTATCAATGTTCAAAACAGTTTATCAGGATTGAAATAGACATTATAAATGTCTTTACTGTCTCTTTTGATCGATTTAAAAAAAAAAAAAAAAAATCATGCTGACCCCAAACTATTGATTATCGTTCATCACATCCACACTCATGAACTCAGACGATCTTCCGTTTGCAGCTCTGCATTCAGTGACCGAAAGGCCACGAATGACCCCAGATCAGCCGAACTGCCGTCACTGACAGTGATTGGCTCCTATAGTGTTTGAGCCGAGCCGCTGCCGGTGTGAAAACATCTCCAGTTTCCAGTCGTTCCCTCGAGTCGTTTACGCCTGAACCTGAAAACCAGTTCCTCCAGAATAATGGACCAGGATCATGAATGATGCTTGATTATGTCAATACTTAAATCCTTTGTTTAGTAAACTCAAGTTTGATATCAGATGTACAGGAACAACCGATTTATTCATATTTTACACTATTTCCCCAATTAGATCAGCATAGCTAGCGCAAAGGTACTGCAATGAAGCATAAGTAGGATTTAAATAAGTACTCTATATTCTGTATTTAATGGCATTTATATGTCATGGTAGTATTCTTGAACTACCTTTAATACATTTACAAACTTTAATTACATTTTTGTATTTATTTTATTACTGTAATTTTGCAGGGGAAAAAAACAGCATTAGAGGAATGAGAATTAATGTTGAAAATAATGGGATGTACGAAATGAATTAAAAGTAAACATTCAAATGCATTATTATTATAGTAATGCAAACAGGACAAAATAAAATAAGAATTTCCCCCAAAAAATGGTGGGTAGCTTATTCATGTTTTATTTTATTCTGTTCTATTCTATTATTTATTTTATCCTGTTTATTATTTTATTCTGTTCTATTGTGTTTATTCTATTTTATTTCATTCTTTTTATTTTATTTCATTCTGTTTATTTTTTTTATTCTGTTCCATTTTCTTTCATTCTGTTCCATTCTCTTCTTTTTCTTCTGTTTATTTAATTGTATTTATTCCTGAGCAATTGTTCACCAAATGCCTAGAGTTGAGTTTTGAATCTTCAGTTCCTGTGAGCTCGATCTGTCTCTACACAACAGCTGTTCTGTTCATGTTTGTGGTGTTAGTTTGAGTTCAGATGGAAACAGACAAATGTCTTCACGCACACACACACAAATCAACGTCAACGTGCAAAAATGCACTACAAACTGATTTTTATTCTAACATTCACTCTATAGATATCATCTTATGGTCATTTCTATTTCTCGGATCAGTCTTTTTCTATGAAAACATGATTATATCAGTTGAATGTGTTGAATTGCTCCACCTGACAGCCTGTGTTTTTCACCGTCTCGTGTTTCAGTGCTGTGAGATTGATTTTCACAGATGTTTTATTTCTCCCATTGACTCGCTGTACATGTTCACATGCGATCTCCATCATATTTTGTGGGCTTCCCTGAGGACGACGACACAACTCTTCTGGATTACATTTCAAAAAAGCAACGATGCATTTTGGAGAAAGATGATTGACAGCCTCTGTTCATGCTGCTCGGACACTAATAAACCGTTTTCTACGCCTGTGACGTGGAGAAACACAGGTCATGAGACTCTTCAGCCGTGTTTACTGGGGGTCAAAGAATAAATCATCTGAATGCAAGAGTTTGTAGCAACAAGATTTAAGATTATTATTATAAAGATTGATAATCAATATTTTATGAAACAAGCACATATTTTACTGACTAGGATTTGTTGAATATGTCCAATGCTGTATGAAGTTTAGGCTGTGTATGTCAGGGTCTTTTGTTTAGTAAGAAATACAGTAAATCTGAGTTAAGTTCAAATGTGTTTATGACTCTTTATTCTTTCTCAGCGTGGATTATGAACTGACCAGGAGTTCAAATATATATATAATATATATTTATATATATATACACACACACACATGAAAATAATGCAAAATATTGCATCCAATTAGGGTGTTCAACTCGTGTCAGTTCATAATCCATATATATTTAATAGAAATAATCAAAATATATGATAAAAAAAATATTGTAATATATATATATTGTACATGATAATAAAAATATATTATTATTATTATTATGTTTTATTTAATAGTTTTTATTTATTTATCATTTCCTGTTTGAAATGGGAAACAATCCCAGATTTCCAAGAGGTGAAATATGAGCACTTCTTTCCAGAGTTTGAGGGAATGATGTGTTTTTCTGCACATTCCTGCATGTGAAAGAGTGAGATTTGCCACAGGCCTCGAGGAAACGCATCACAAATCTGATCTGGATGCAAACAAACACTGAACCGTTTCCTGCAGGACTTGCAAGACCTTTTTCATCCAACGGCACGTATAATTCAGACAATGTTGGCAAAGTTACACTTTCTTATTGTGAAGCAATTTGTTATACAGAAACATAATGGTCGATAAGAAGAAAAAATATATATATATATATATTTAAACATTTGAGTACAAGTTATCTTGGTTCAGAACTTCATCTATAATAAACATGTTCCATATATAAACAGCACAGATTTGTTTTCTAAGTAGAGATTACTAGTCTAGTATTGGATAGAAATTTTAATTATTTTAATATTACAGCAAAAAAAGATGCTAAATTACTATGAAATGAAATTTCGCTTACAGCAGACATAATACAATAATAATAATAATACAAAAAATCACAACTAGTCAAAACTATAAAATATTTTATTTAAAATAATTACATAAAAAGTAAAATTTTAAATAATTATATATTTACATTATAAATTAATGTACATGTTTTATTTATATTTTATAAACAATTATAAAGCTAAATAATATATTTTTTAAAAGTCAGAAATATATTTATATGCTATTATATTAATTAAAAAATAAAATGACATTCAATAAAGTATTAAAAATAAATGCAAAAAATAACAAACCAGTTAAGATAGTAATAAATGTGATAAATGTGCAAATATAAAGTGTCTAATGCATATACGATATTGCAGTGTTAAAAGATAATGCACATCCACATCCATACAAAATAAAAACAAACTTTTAATAAAATTTTTAAAAAGTTTAGGTTAGATTCGAAAAAATCAGTCTACCGTTCACAACTAGATCGGAAGATATGGCATTTTCAAGAAACTGCTGAAGACATCTGCTAAATGATTGCATGTAAATGTAAAACTATCATCCGAACTGCAAATCTAAGACATAGCTAATGAAATAAACTCGCACAAGTGCTTGAATTGTGAGTTTTGAATGAAAGTGTGATGACACACAGATGTGGGGCCCTTATTGGCCCCTTGCAGTGTGGAGGAGGAGGGGCCTAGATCCTGTCATTGAGAGAGAGAGAGAGAGAGAGAGAGAGAGAGAGAGAGAGAGAGAGAGAGAGAGAGAGAGAGAGTTTGGTGGAGCTGCAGGTAAACGGATGTTTGTCAACAGGATCTTTCCCCTCATGACACACTAATGACTAATGAGCAGATTCATTGATTAGGCTGGAGCTTCAACTCAACACAGCTGTGTGTGAGTGTGAGAAGAACACACTCTCCGTTTGACGAGGACCCGCGTTTCCACACCAGCAACTTTTTTCAAACATTCTGTTTTATTTTCCAACATCCAGGATGAAGCCCAACAAAAGAGGTGAGATCCGTTCACAGACGCGTGTGTGTCGTGTCGAGTGTGTGTTTGAATGGGGGTTTGCTGCACGTCTGTGATCGTGGCGTGATTTTCAGTCTGAGCGCGTGAGACGCAGATGTGCTTTTGATTCTCGCCTTTCATAATGCAGCGTTTGATTTTTATACATTAGGACTCATATCTGAAGAGTCTTTCCAGCGTTATTGGCTCGCACGCGTTTGTTACATTGTATCATTGTGGTCTGATGACGTCACCGCGCGTTTGTTTGTTTGGTTTTTTTTCGCGCGTCTGCGGCGCCGTTTGTTTATTCGCGTCTGCAAACAGACTTTTGTTTGGTCGTTTTTGTATTTTGTGTGAAATTCAAGCCTTTTCTTAAAGTGAGAAAGTTGAATGACGTTGAAGATGCAAGGGGTTATTCGGTGATTTTTGTTAATTAGTATTTGTTTGGGGCCCAAGTGATTGTTTGGGTCTGCAAATGTAGGCTACTAATCCATTTCAATACCAACATGCGAAAATCAGGAAAACGGAAATGACGTCGTTGATAGTTCAATAAATCATGTTTCACATCTTTTGTTAGATTAAGTCCAGTTTGGTTGATTTTTCTGAAGAAAACACGTGGAATTTCGAGGGCCAATTTTTTCAAATTTGATTCCTCTAGTAGATTTAACATGTGTATTTTTCCCAGTTTGTATAATGATCTGTAATGCAGCTCAGTATTCATCCACATGCTGCATAAGAAACACGTTTTCATTTGGTCAAACATTTGAAAAAACTGAAAGTGCTGCAAACGATATGCAAAACCGTGACACTGATACAGTTGCAGACTGAAACATGAATGTCCAGAGACACACACACACACACACACACACACACACACACACACAATCTGCTTTGTTAAAGAGGAACTCCCACATTTTTAGCTGTTCTTTAGGGCTTCAGGTTTCAGCAGGAGAAAGAAACTCTTGAGCTGCTGAAGTGTGTCTGATTCATGTGTCTCTCTGAAACGCTGAGTTTAGCTGCTATCAGACGTAAATGAAAGCCTGTGCTTTTCCCATAACCACACTGACTGCAGTTCCTGCCAAAAATACAGTATTTAGGCATTAACTGTGAATGTTTTTTCAGTTAGACTGTGGAAACTTGGTTTTATCATCACTGTCAAGAATTCAGGAGGTTCCTCCATTGTTTGAAGGAGATCTTATTGTTGTTGTTAACAATAGTAAGTAACCATAATTTAAAAGCGATTTATTTGAGGATTTAATTTTACGTGAAACTTCAGAGTTTATTGGCCTTGTCTAATGTTGAGAGGCATTGACTATTTTTGAGATCTTATAACAAATACTTGCATAACATTATAAATCTCAGTTAAACTCTAAATATTATCTTCCAATAACGATATTTAAATGCTTAGTTTGATTATCAAATATCTGTAGTTTTAAAACATAATGCCATGCATTAAAATTATGACTGAGAGATGAATGAAAATATTTCGTTTAACTGAGATTTATAACGTTATGCAAGTATTTGTTATAAGATCTCATTGCAAGCATCAGAATTTAATCTTTTTGTCCATTTAAATATCAGCATGTGCACCAAATTGCATAAAAATTAGGTATTTTTCCTTCCAAGTTTGATCTGAAACCTGAAGTATCAAATATGATACCCCCCCCCCCCAAAAAAAAGCTTTTTTCAACTATTTGTGATTTAAATTTTCAAATATGAATGTTTTAGCATCAGCATATTATTACACACTATATATTGTTCACATGGTTGTGTTATGGCCGTGTTCAGAGTCAACTGCAAGAATTCTTTATTGTCTGCTTTATCTGGTCATAATGATTATCATAATAATCAGCAGCTAATGCTCTCATGATAATGTTCATTGTAAATGTGTAAGCCCACCTGTAGAGCAGCAGATAAGCTGTATTTCCCTCAGTTTGCGAGGGTGAAGGTGTGAATGGAGGAGCCGTTCATAGTCAATAGTCTTTTGAAGTGTAAATTCAGTGCAGTCAAATGGATTTATCTGCAGGACGCTTTTAAATTACTGACCGGGACGATTCAGGCGCAAGATAAGAACGGATTCTCTGTTCCTCAGAAATCAACGTGTTCGTTTTGCTGTAAGTCCAAAAAAAGACTTGGTTATAGTTCCGGTGAAATGGATGCATTATTCTCTTTTGAACTGTGCATACTTTGCATACACAAATGTGGTATTTCTGGTATTTAAGGGCATTGTAAACGTTTTGTGGCCTGCACTGAATCAGTTTGATTCCTGCTGTTTTTCTTTGAGACCAATATAATGTTCTTTGGCCTTCATCTTCTCAGCTTTTGATGAGGATCAGAACGGAGACACCGAGTTTTCTGCCATGTCAGACAGTGACCCGTGTGAAGACGACGGCTATCCTCTCAACCTGTCCACCAGCGGCAGGAGAAGCGGGTCTTCCGCCAAACGCCGCCGGCGTGGAAACCTCCCGAAAGAGGCGGTTCAGGTTCTGAGAGACTGGCTTTATGAGCATCGCTTCAACGCGTATCCGTCAGAGCAGGAGAAGCTAAGCCTGTCTGGACAGACGCATCTGTCTGTATCGCAGGTGAGCATTAAACGCGCTTTCCATGCAATTAGCACAAAACTGAAGCTTTCAAGTTTGCATGCAAAGTTAAGAACTGAAAATTGTTGTTTACTTGCCTTCATGTTTAAAACCAGTATGATATTTTCCTTGCAATTACAATGAAACTGAATTTTCAAGCTCAAAAGGTAATATTATCATCAAATTTTAGACATAATTTTGAAAACTTGCCTTCCTTGCCTCCATGTTGTTTCAAAGCCATGTGAGCATTTCCATGCAATTGCAAAACTGAAGCTTTCAAGCTCAAAAAGAAAAAGCTCAATTACCATAAAACCCTAAATTTAGACTTACGTTTGGGTCTGTTCCTCCCAGCTATCAAATGTCTTCAGAAGACCTGAAATATAGTGGACAAACCTATTAATTTGGGTATGAATGTCAGTTGTGCTCTTTCTGTCTAAGAGAGCATGTTTTTGCCAGAATAAGTTGCAAAGTGGACCAGTCCGAGTCAATAGTCTGTTTAAGCATCAAATTGAGTATGAGGAATATTCTCTTTCCAATATCGCATTTGTGTGCGTGTGTCTTATCCACTCTTCACTTTTACGTTTGGCTGTAATCTTCAAAGACTGAGACTTTCTCACACAGTCTGTGCTGTGTTTTGTCCTTGAGCGAGAGCTGCGGTGTTGTCAGAGCGCAGGAATGCGGGCGGCGAGGCCTGTGCTGCATATTTCCTCTGGTCTCCATTAGAGCCAGCTGTCTGTCTGACACAGCATGCGGTTCACTGCCTCGCCAACAGGGGGCGCCATGTCAGGATCCAAAAATGCTGACCCTATACCAAGAAATTTTAAAGGGTTAATTCACCCAAAAATAAAAAAAATTCTGTCATTAATTACTCACCCTCATGTCACTCCAAAAACCCGTAAGACTTTTTGATGAAATCTGAGAGAGTTCTGTCCCATCATTAGTCCCAACTTTTTCGGTCCCAACTTTTTGTTTTATGAAAATGCATCTTTTTTGAAACCCTTCTCTAGTCATCACAAAGGACTGGAAAGAAATATGGAAATTATTGGTCAGAAAGTGCAGAAACTATGCTAATTAAACTTCACCATTTAGTCATGTCAAATGTATTTATTTAACACTTTTAACAATTGTTTCAAAGCAGCTTTACAGAAAATTGTTAATGTTTACTATATCTTCATGCCTTATAGTAGCATTTAGCAGATTAGAGCTGGGCAATGATATACAGTAGTCCATTTGAAGTGGATCATCAAAGTTGTTTTAAAGGGATAGTCCACCCAAAAAATGTAAATTCTGTCAGTAATTACTCTCCCTCATGTTGTTCAACCCCGTAAGATCTTCGTTCATCTTCAGAACACGAATTAAGATATTTTTTATTAAATCTGAGAGCTGGATCACTCCTCCATAGGCTTCTAAGGGAGTGAAACTTGTTCCCTGAAAAGTTATTAAAGACATTGTTAAAATAGTCCAAGTGACTACAGTGGCTCAATCTTAAGTTTATTAAGCGACGATAATACTTTGTGTGAGCAAAAACAAACAAAAATGAGTAAGCGTAGTGTGATAGCGTAGAGCTACGTCACACGTAGGCTCACTATTGGCCGATGCTGGTCTTGTGTGTGATCCGTGTGACGTACAACACAGAAGCTTACGCTGTTACACTTGTGAACTCACTCGAGGCCCAAAGAGAAGGAATTGAATAGTTGAAATAAAGTCATTATTTTTGGGGTGTTTTTGCACACAAAAAGTATTCTCGTCGCTTGATAAACTTAAGATTGAGCCACTGCAGTCACTTGGACTATTTTAACGATGTCTTTAATAACTTTTTGGGGTACAAGTTTCAATCCCTGAAGAAGCCTATGGAGGAGTGAACCAGCTCAAAGATTTAATCAAAAATATCTTAATTTGTGTTCTGAAGATGAACTAAGGTCTTACGGGGTTGATCAACATGAGGGAGAGTAATTACTGACAGAATTTAATTTTTTGGGGTGAACTATCCCTTTATTACAAGAACAGTTATTGTTCAAAATTCATGTATAACTTTGATTAAAAAAAAAAAAGGTTTTGATCCACTTCAAATGTTAACTACTGTAGTTTAGGTTTTGCGATGTTACAAGCAATCAAGCAGTGAGATTATGTCGCCCTATATACAAGTATGCTGTATGTATACGTTTAAACTTTATGGCATTTGAAGTTTCTAAAACTCTGCAATCTTGTTTTTAGATCTGTAACTGGTTCATAAACGCGCGTCGGCGGCTCCTGCCAGACCTGCTCAGGAAAGACGGCAAAGACCCCACTCAGTTTACAATGTCACGACGCACCAGCAAAACCGACAGATCTGCCTCCCCGGAAAGCCCCGCCTCTTCGACCCGCCCCTCAGTCATTTGCCCCGGCCCAACATTGGATTTGAGGCTTCTGGGTAACACTGCGACTGCAATTTTGGCCGGAGCCGGTTGCTTGTCGTCGTCTGGCAGTCAAGATGGAGGCGTTCAGGCTCTGATGCAACTGGACACGCGAGGATTACTGAGGGGAGAAGGTCTGACTGGTTTTCGGAGTGAAGATCATTACCTGACGACTATCCCGTTTGCTTCTACCTCTGTCCCAACCCTGGGAGCGTTGAGCCCGAGTGGGGTCCTGTTCAACACACCACCTCCCACCCCACCAGAGCTGTGCGCGCAAGACTTCAGCGATCTGAAGCTTCTAGTGGACGCGGCCCTGCAACGAGCAGCTGAGCAAGAAAACTGCAGACAGAAAGAGCAAACGATGCAAGCGCAAGCGATCGCACCTTCGAATGATAGCGAGCTCGTCCAGAATGGTGATTCGGAGACCATCTTGTCTTCCACAGAAGAAACGCCTTCAAGAGACGGGTCCAGTGCTGCACCGGGCCTGATGGACAGGGCAGTTTTACCAGTATCGGTTCCTGTCATGAGCCGCTCTTTTCCAGGGCTTCCCGTCGATCTAAGCTCAGCCGGTGTCTCCGATGTCCTCGGCAAGAGTGTTACAGAATCTGCTAGCTTTACGTCGTCTGGGATGTGGAGCATCCGGCAGCCCGGTCCACTTGCGAGCACGTGGGTTTCGCAGTACGTGCGTAACACGGTCACGGAAGCGGTCAACTGATCGGTGCGAAAAACTCAAGCAGACCAACTGACTTTGAACTCTTTTTGTTTGCTAATTTTTGTCGTAAGTTTGTTAGAAAATTGGGTGCTTTTAGTGCATGCCTTTCGAGATCATTGCTAGATACTCAAAGAGCCTTTTCGCCGATGTTCACTTCATTGGATTACGGACTGAAGCTTCTCTATGAACAAAAGTGGATTAAGGAGTGATTAAGGAGTGAAGCCTCTCTATGAACAAAAGTGGATTAAGGAGTGATTTAGGAGTGAAGCTTCTCTATGAACACCAGGATGTATTTTTAAGACATTTTTAAAACTCTTTGTAAACCAAAACCTCTTACCTTTTAACTACATGAAGTTTATGGGCATCCATAAGATCCTCTTGGAGAATAATCCAGCATTTCAGACTCTGGGATCTTTTCGAGACCAGGTGTGCGTCCTTTCAGGCAGAAACACCAGCCAACCTGTACATCTCAGGTTTACCAACAACAGCCAAGAGATTTTCATTTGAACGTTTGTTAGTGGCCTTACATAGTTTTGGATAAAGACGCTCCACACGTAGTTGCTCTTGCCTGTTTGCATCAGTAGATCCACTATCACTCGTAGCATGCTTTACTACTTTTTGTGTGTGTGTGATCTGTGAATGCAAAAACCAGCATGCAGCGTTTAATAAGTCAGTTTAGGAACCAAATGTGCTCTCTTAGATTTAATACTTTGCTCTGATATTGCCTGAAAGCCACATGGTGTGTGTTTTTGTCATATTTCCTGCACTTTATGGTCTCATTTTACCTCTTAGTCATTATTTCAGAACCATTTATCCGGTCCCAGTCAGGATCGTATCGGAGAGCTGTCTGGTGTGGTTTGACGTGTGTCTGTGCTGCGGCCGGGCGTTGGGAAATTGATCGTACTGCGGAGATCATGGCTTGTGCCTCGTGTCTGTCTGAGATGTGGAGGAGAGGTCGTCTCAAATACAGAGCTCACATTGATTTTCTTCAGTTCTCATGTAACATGAGCATAGGGCTGTAGCTGAGATGAATATTGTTCTGATGGTATTTTTGGGTCAAGGCGATGATCGGCATTAACGGTGTTTCACATGTTCATCAATTCTCTGACACAATGTATAGGGGAGGGATGAAAATGTTAGTGAGTGAATTTAGACTGAAAGTGTTTTTTGACACTAAAGAAGTTTTGTGCATTTCCAAGATGAACTTGTTTGTACCTCTCAGAGATGAACTGAAGTGTTCCTTTCTTGCTCATAATCTGTGAATGTATCTAGAGAACTAACAAATATGATTTAGAAAATTATTTCCAGTGTCTTCATGAGCGATTTCCTCAGTCTTTCTCTCTTTTTGGACACTAGAGTATCTAGATGCATTATGATTTTATGCTTGTAGTTTCCATGAAACTGAGAACATGTACAGATAGTCAAATTAGTCTTTATAGTAATGATGATTTTAACCTTTTAGTCTTTTTATGATGCGGTTCACATTATTTGAGTTTACTCTTGCTCATGAACGTGCCATAATCCTGATTAGTTTTTCTCAGTGAGGTCAATGCAAAGGTCAGAGGTCATGTTTGTAGTACTGTACACGTTACTTCTCATTGGTTTTCAGTGTCTCAGGTTTGTTTATTGTAGTTTTCACTTGACTTTTCTTTCTCATGTGTTCGAGTCATTTTAATGTTACCTCTCTGACAACACAAAGGGAGTTTTTAATTATTTCTGAGTTAAGGAATCTATAAGGTGCATTTGTATTTTTAAGCCACGTCTGAGCTGAATATGAGACACCAACTTTCATATTGTAGCGTCATTATATTACAGATCTAATTGACTAACACCTCAAAAACTGTGATCATTCGCTTAGTTACTGGAACAGTACGGTCTATATTTTTTTGTATACTCTATTTTTTTCACCGGTTCAGAAAGACCAATATTAATATTCCTGGAACTGTATTATTGTTATTGCAAAATGGGTCTTCTAGATGAGAATGTGAAACGTGTAAATATCATTCAGGTTTTTGGCCGGCATAGACTTATTTTTAATGCGTGTGTGTACATCAAATATGTGTATCTCTCTCCTGTACGACCAAATAAATTTTTTTTGTTTTGTTTTTTAGATGGACAGTAAAAATGGCATTTGTGCCTTGCTTCCTTAGAAAACCTTTGGACTAGTCTGTGCAATATCTGCCTTAAACATTTGACACAGATTTTATTTGGTGTTCTTTTGTACCAATATTACAGAGAAATAAAAGCCTCATTTTTAATGTTTGTAGTCATGTCATGGAGAAATTAATTTCCTTTGTTTTCAGCCATTAGGAGCAAATATCCAGAAATGACCCAGAAATGCACAAATGATTTATTTCTATGTGGTGTGAGACCATCTTTATTTCAGTTTAAAATATGTAACTTTCATATGACGGATGACTTCTTATCTGAGAGCTGCCTCGTGTAATCACACATTTTATAAGCCAGATGTTCACCGGTTTGATGGGGAAATATAAGTTGCAGTACCACTGAAAATTCTGCATATCCCAAAGTCTGAGGCCATCTAACTTCAAAATGTTCAAGGCAAGACACTACATGTGAATATAGGGTAAAAATGTTAATGCGCATATATATATATATATATATATATATATATATCACCATATTTTCTACAGTTCAGTAATCGCAGTAAATTAAGACAATGGTTTCATATTAAAATGCTATGTTTAAATATGCATGAACTATTTAAATATGCAGTACTTTGTGTACATTTCCAGAACCTAAATTTGAACGTTGGATAAACCAAAATTCCGGTTTCATTTTGTTGACAGAGTCAGAGGGGATTTTGGATTTCGCTTTATTATTCTATAATTTAGAAAATAGTGTCGACAGACAGAAAATAAAATAAAAGAATATGTTGTTTAAATCAGTTAATGATATACAAACAAACCGCTCATCCAAAAACACATATTTAATATTACATTTTTACTGTTTTCTTTTCACTAGTCTGAAAGGATATATTATGGAAGCAAAATTGACCAGTGTCTAAAAAGTTGATGGCAGCTGATTGAGACGCATCCAGTGGTTTTGCCTGTAGTGTCTTGCCTTATGTCTCTGATATCGCTCAATGAGAAGGAGATGCTGATAATCCTTATAAATGCACACAGAAAAATAACTGCACTATATCTAAACAGGTTTATGGCATCTCCAATGCAATAGTTTACACAGATCGAGCCACAGCTGCTTCAACCTACTCAAACACACTGAAGATATTTTGTAAATCCCAGATAAAAACGGCTTGCAATGTAATCTAATTGTGCATTTACAGATAGAATTACTTCTTTTTTTAGATCACCACATGAAATGCTGTTTTTTCCCAGTGGATGTTCATAATGTATGTGTTCGCTCTGATCGTCTACATGTCGTCTTTATCCTTGGCTCCGTGTTTGAGAATCCGGGTGAACTCGCCATAGTTAAAGTTTCCCTTTTTGTCAATGGGTGCCTCTCTGAAAAGCTCGTCCACATCTTCATCTGTGAAACGATCTCCCATGGTGGTCAGCAGCTCTCGCAGGTGATCTTCATGAATGAAACCTGCGCAGACAAGAGTCAAACATGCAGTCAGAGCTATGAGACCTTTGGTTTTTATATACAGTGTGTACAAGATGTAAACTACATTTGAATATTAAGGTATTTTAAAATTATTTTACTGTTATTTGTGTTTTTTTGCATCTGCATTTGGAGAAATGATATCCATATCTTATATTTATTAGTATTAATGTATATTTTAAATAGAAATAAAAGCAGGCTTGGGGAACAGCAAATACATCGGTTTTACATACAAATACATACATTCATTAACATGAATTAACACTGAGCAATACATTTGTAACAGTATTTATTCATCTTTGTTAATGTTAGTGAATAATAAACCAGTCGTTCATTGTTTGTTCATGGTAGTTCACGGTGCAATAACTAATGTTATGAAATACAACTTCTGATTTTAACAATGTATTAGTAAATGTGGAAATTAACATTAAGATTAATAAACGCTGTAGAAGTATTGTTCATTTTTATTTGATACACTTGTCGAGTAGTGAATCAAGCGGCTTACAAATGAAGCATGCATATAAATTATAGAAAATGTAATTTTTTAATTAGCATGTTTCTGTAAGTAACCTTGTATTATGGAGGCCCAAACCTGCAGAAATGAAAAATACATTCATAAATAAATATGGAAATAAATATACATGTGGGAATAAATAAATATAGAAAATACAAAATAAAACAATTTTAAAAAATGCAGTAAGTAATAAAAGGGAAAAACTAATGCAACAATACATTTAGGACTAAATTTGATTATAAAATTAATTGCATTTGTTTTATCAAGTCATATGGTCATTTATTTTCATAGTATTACATTTATTTGGTTCAAAATATTGATTTCTCGATTTTAATTGATTCTTATTTTGATGAACTGAATGATATTGATTCTTAAATCCCAAGAATCAATCTTTCAGTGTTTCAAATACCCCTTTTCCACCAAAGCATTTTGAGAGCCGGTTCGGAGCCGGTACCTACTCGCGAACCGGTTCTTTGTGTTTCGACAGCCAAAGAACCGGTTCTCGGCCAGGAAAACTGGTTCCAAAGCGGCACCAACTCTTTGCTGGACTAGAACCAGAGAACCGTTCTTTTACCACCGTGTCATGCTTACGGCGGGGCTGGAGGCGGGTTTAGATGTGTCCTAAACATATTTTATGACCGCAAACCCAGGAGAAACATTTGCAGAAACACGATGTAGTCCACCATTGTAATTATTATGCTTGAAGTTGGCGCAAGCGTTTCTAGCTTTTTTTAAATTTTATTTTTTTATTTAAAACATTATGTAAGCAAAGAAGAAAACAGTCAAAATATAGAACAAATAAACGGAAAGAAAAAAAGACACAAGACAGAGGTACATAACTAATCAGAAATGATTACATATCAAAGGAAAAGATTAAAAGACTTACTTATTTCAATTGTTTTTAAAGCCTTCATGGTACACAAGTTAGAGATAATCCCAAAATAATGTACTTGCTAGCGTTTCTGTATGGCGACGTACACAGTGACGTAACGACGTCGTTCGCTGGGCGCTCTAGTCAGTGGGAAAACAAACCGGTTCTGAGAAGGTTCGCAAGTTGAACCAACTCCGAACTAACTTTGAACCAGCACCAGTTCCGAACCAGTTCTTTTTTGGTGGAAAAGGGGTAAAAGAAACACACGAGACAGGAGTAGCGAACTTCACTCATCTTGTTTAATCATTCCCTTCTGTTATTCACACATTACACAACACTTCAAAATAGTAGTCAACAATGTTCAATTCTACTTATGAACACAACAGAATTTAATCTAATTGCTTGTGAATCGAATTGTCAGTGCCCAGGCCTATTTATTTAGCATTTTCGCAGGTTTTGGCCTCCAACTCTGAGACCCTCCATGAACTCTTTATATTAAACCAGTGTTTGTTTTACCAGATCCTTCCTCATCAAAGCAGGCGAAAGCGTTCCTGATCACGTCCTCCGGGTCGGTTCCATTGAGCCGTTCCCCAAACATGGTGAGGAACATGGTGAAGTTGATGGGACCTGGTGCTTCACTCATCATTCCCTCCAGGTAATCATCAGACGGGTTCTTACCTGAGCACAAACACACCAAAGACAATGTCATTAGATGTAATAATATTATAATATTATGTCACTTCCTCTCTATCAGACTTACCCAGAGAGGCCAGCATGTCATGCAGATCCTCTTTATCGATGAATCCGTCTCGGTTCTGGTCAATCATGTTGAAGGCCTCTTTGAACTCTTGGATCTGTGACTGGTCAAACATGGCAAACACATTTGAAGTGGCTCTCTGTGGCCTCTTCTTAGTGGTCTTCCCCTTCGCTCGCTTGCTGGACATGTTGATGGTGTTTCAGGTCTAAGGAAAGAGCAGAAGATATTCTTTAATACGTCTGCAGGCGACAATTACAGGGTCCAGAGTCAGTTGCGGCCTTTGCCTTGTTTCACCCATTTCACTTGAACAGAAGAAGCTTCAGTTTGCCCTCGAAAAAGATAATGATAGTGCTGTATTCGCAAACGATGACCCAGAGGCCTCTGATAATGTTTTTTATTTCGCCAGTACAGCCGAACCGTATGGATTAACCATCAACATTGACTAAACTAAAGTCAATGGCATCAACAGCAGAAGTCTACAGTAGAATTGGTCCGGCTTCTGTCGCCTTCGAATGGTGCTTTTGTAGGAAGCATAATGTTAATGTCAAAACAAAAAATCATATTTTTCAGACACTTATCTTATCAGTATTATTACATGGATCTGAAACGGGGACACTGCTAAAAGTCCCCCTGTATTCAATAATTGTATGCATTAAAACTCATCTTTGATCTCTAAAATAAAATATTTGAAAAAGTTTTCCTTGAAAAATATTCTTCATGCCTTTAAATAGCTTGAATGTAACTTGACACCCTTGCCACATTTAGTATACGCAGTTCTATGGATATGCAAATGAGCCCCGCCTCCACTCACTCACTCACTCACTCACTCACTCAGCTCAGAGATCCACTCGTTGACGATCACACGTTGATCTGATTGGTTACAAGGTCGTTTGTGACGTCAGAAACACCAGCGATTTCAAACCGTGTTTTTGCAAAGGCCGCAGTGTTTGGTCATATTGGTGATTTTAAGACAACTTGACAAACCAGGATTAAGAGTGATGGAGTGCTGCGAGGATTATGTATTTTGTAAGCCTAAAACAACTGAAAACGAGTTGCATTTTAGCACTTCCGGTTCCACCGTCCTGACATCTGTGGGTTTTTTGAATGAGTCTTTGGTTAAAATGCCTGAACTAAGGTCTGAGGTGAAAAGCTGGAGATATTTTCACATTTCAGAGAACATTCAAAAATAATATTCCCATAATGTTTGCAAAATGGAATGTTCCCTTAACGTTCGCATAACCAAGAAAAAACGTTTAAAACACGGAACGTTTTAAACTTTCCGAAATAACGTTATCATAACTTAAAGCTACAATATGTAATTTTTTTCGCCGCAGGGGGTCGCTAACCTCTTACAATAACAAATCTCTAATAAAGTTTATGCGAAATATTATGTATGAGTGAATACATTGATGTTTTTAACATGACTGTGATATGAAGCAGGGCACGATTGCTAATGAGAGACAGATATCAGCGCGACACGCGAGTCCCGCGGATATAAAGAAATAAGGACATTTCATTCTGATGAACTAACGTTACACACAAGTGCTGAATAACTCACACAGGACAGTTTATTAGACGAATGAAACTCGTGAGGAAACACAGCGCTGTCTACACTATCACACTAATCTGCATTTGAGTGTGTTAAAGATCAATATTAGATCAACATTAGAATAACATACTGATCATATTCTAACATTTCATCATGTTGAGCTATATAGCATTGATTAGTTTTATGTACATTTGATCATCACCAGTGACCTGTCTAATAAAGTACACGCAAGAGCGGCGTCTTTGTCAAGTCAAACTTAGTCGTGGACGCTAGCTCTCGGCATCTCAAAAACACCACGCCGATATTGATCCTCGTTTTATTTCTGCTTTTGTCCCAAAGTCTGCTTGCCATGATCCATAATGTTTGAACAAAACAACAACATCGTGCTGCTAAACAAACAGAATTTACAAATTCTTGGAAACATTGAGGATAATGTAAGTACCCAATTGAAAGAAATATATGACTGTGCAAGTGTTTTTTGGATATTTTGATACAACATTTCTTGCATATTGTACCTTTATTGGGAATGTTAGCAAATAATTTTTAGAACATTTTTTATCTCTCAGAAACACTAACATAAGCAGCACTCGGCTGACAGCGGGAGTGTAATGAGGTTTTCATACAAGGATTTATAGACAGACCAGAAGTCACTTTAAGATGTGCCATTTAATACTGATTTAGTTAGCTGTCGCCCTTTACGATTCCCTCCAAAGTGTTTGTGATTAATGATATTAGTCAGCTTTGATGTAGGGAAACATTTTTCTATCTGTAAACAGAGCAGATTCACTAAAGGTCTTTACGGAAATTAGCATCAGAGAAGATGTTACTGATGGTTTCTGTTGAGTCCCATGTGAACAGCAGCACATTTCATAACCATGACATCTATCAATACATCATTCATTGTGAATGTGTAATTCATGTTATACGGAAGACCACAGTCAGCTAACACTCATTTTCATATCTGTGTTTTTATTGCTCTTGCATCATAGTTTATCAAAGTCTTCCCAATATAGCAACCAAATGCTGTGATGATCTATGCATTCTGTCTATATCAGGCCTGGTCCATATGCAAACGACCTGCTGTTAATCCTGCTGTCTTCATAACGAATTAATAAAACCCAGCTAACATCTAAGAATGTTTTGCTAACATTTCCAGTAAGTTATGAAAAAAGTTATTTTTGTTCAAAATAGTTTCATGTTCTTACTTATGTGCACTTTAAGGGAACGTTCCGTTTTAGAATTCTGCAAACATTAGGAGAACGTTATACTTATGGATGTTCTCTGAACCTTCTGAAACTGGTAGTAACAATTAAAAAAATGTAAGGCGAATTTTATTTTTATGAAATAAAATGTTTCATAAAAAAAGTTCCATAAATGATGTATACATAATGTTTTTGTTCTAACATTTTGATAATCATTAATAAAGACCAGATAACGAACGTTCTATCAACATTACTGGAAGAACGTTAGCTGGGAAATCGTCTTATGAGTATGGAAAGTCTAGTATCTCCAATAATTGCTTATTTTGGGTGTAAAATTACATGATTCTCTATTTCAGGGGTTCTCAACTGGTTTGGCCATGGTACCAAAATGTTCTCATGGTCATGAAGTCACAACCCACATTTTTAGGAATTTGAATCAAGTAGCCTATTTATTTATACACATTGCGTATAGTCACACTTTACATAACACAAACTGTGAGAATATCACTAACACACTGAGAAATAAACTGTTGCTATATTGTACGGCCAAATAGCAGTCCCAGTAGTTTTGTTATTAGCCTACAATAAATTCAGTAAGTTGGTATGAGCCAGCACATCAGTCATCCAAAAATATAGAAATTAACACAAAGTGAAAATAAAGTGGTAGTTCGCATTAAGGTTATGGAAACTATATTTACCATGATAAATGCACAATATTAACATTGTGTTAATAAAACAAACTGATCCTGGAGAATACATGCATGCAAAACCTACGACCAATTACGTGGGCTAATTTGTTGGTAGTTTTTGGTAATTTCATGATTCATGTGACTACAACTACGACTTTGCGATTTGCGCGGGGAATTGACGTGTGCGCGCCTCGAGCACAGTAACTGCTGATAGGAGAGGGAACCTCGTTTATTCTGAGGTGAGACTTTTTATTTCGTATCCAGTTAAAAATATAACGTTAGAATAATGACATTGGCATATAGACTGACAGCATTCAATCTGACAGCAGATACAGAATCACTAACCCGTTTTTCCTCAGGCACTCGTTACTTGAAGTGCGTCTGACAGAACATTCAGCAGCTTTTACGCACGTATTTCAGAATAAAACTCTCGCATCAGTAACGTTAAAAAATTCAGTTTTAGTTGCTGTTGTTGTTTCTTTGACTACACACTCTGCGACCCACTCAAAACATGGACAGATGAGAAACACTTCTCTATTTTAAACTTACTGACTGCATTATTCCTGGCTGTCCTGTGTGTGTCCTGAGTTATAGAATTGATTAGCTACCTGCTTATTTTAAGCTGTGTGTGTGTGTGTGTGTGGCCCGGGTAAACTCTAATTTATGAGGACGATATGTCCTATAAATACACCATATCCGAAATTCTTGTCCTTGTGGAGACATTTTTTGGTTTCCATGAGGAAAACAGCTTATACATCATACTATGTGATGTTTACTGAAAATGTAAAAATGCAGAAAGTTTTCTGTGATGGGTTTAGGGGTATGGTTAGTGTAAGGGGATATAATATACAGTTTGTGCATGCAGTATAAAAATCATTATGTCTATGGAAAGTCCCCATTAAACATGTAAACCCAACATGAGTGTGTGTGTGTGTGTGTGTGTGTGTGTGTGTGTGTGTGACAGCATCATCAGAACACAATGTCCAGCTCGGCCACAGGATTAAATGCAGGAATTTAGAAACAGACCGGACCAACTGTCTGAAGTACATCAAATGCTCATCCCTGCCAGACATTTTCATGCCCTCATTGGGTCTTAATATGCTCAATAAAATAAGAATATATCGTTGGGTTTTAATTGGATAAATTGGATTAAGCTCGGGTTAAAATATTGGTTTAAGTGTCGACCAGTTTTTTTTCTTCCTGTTTTAATTTTTTCTGTGTCCTCAATTTAGGATGTCACTTCAATGTCACTTTCCATCCTGTTACTTTTTCGGGGAAGGAAAACACTTTAAAAGGACTCAGGAAGTGACATCAACATGTTGGGAAATCAGCAGCACAAACATCATCAGTAAGTATATTATCGATGGATTGCATGAATTCTGTTGTGTCCGTTGGTTTTTCTCTCTAAAACCTGTTTAAATGACACAAATCATCATAAATGAACTTTAAGTTGATATCTTAATGTACTCTTAACTCTCAATCCCTCGCTTTTGCTGTTATGAACACCCTGTCACATCCTCCCTTCATTTGTTTGTTGCTTCTGGAACTGGAATCGCAGAATTCAGAGAGACACTAACAAGGCCGTCCAGTGATATTGCTTCACGAAAACTTGTGCAGTTTAACAACAGTAAGTCCCCCAAAGAATCAAGACAACACTGAAATCTAAAACAAACACATAGTTGCTGATTTCTGTTAATGATTTTCTTCTGCAATCATTTCAGGTCCTGTCCTCCAGCCAATGTTTATGTCATGGGTCTGACCTCTGACTTTTGACCTCCACGGTGCACTAACAAAAACACCAAATGCTGTATTCCAGATGAAGCCAAGTCTACATGCAACGAAACACATTATTCTCTGAATAATTAAAGTTTCTATGAGTTATGACCATCACTGAGGATGACAAAACTCCTGGATCTATAACAGAAATACATTAGAAAGCACAGTATTCACTCACTGGACACTAAAATAAATCATTCAAATGTCCAGATCATTTTGCTCAGCTGTAAAATAAATGATCCTGGATCAGTTTTAGCTCCATAACTCCCAACATACGTCACCAGCTCCATCTAGATCTTTCCTCAGTGCCTGCCTAAATTCATCCACAACTTTTGTGGAAAGCCTAAGACTTTCTAAGCACACGAAACCAAACCAAAGCACAATTAACTCACCTTTGCAACAGCTGATGAATTGTGCTGTCCACTGTATGGTGTCTTTGTGTTGGAGAGGGAGACAGTTACACTTACGGGACACTAAAGTTTCTTCAGAGCATCAGCTCGAGTGATGCGCCCCTCCCACTTTACTCTCGGCCAATCAGAGCTCTCCGTTCTCCAAGACAGAGCCGGCCCACAGCAGGGATTTACCATATAAGGGCAAAGAATGCTCAGCCTGTCTTTGTGTTTAAGGCACACAGAGAACGAGAGACCCAGAGGAATCAACATGAAATGACAGGAAAAGAGATAAGCTGCCTTATTTAGAGAGAACTGGAGTCGCATCATGAGGGATGAATGCGTTTGTGTACATTCCTCAAAACCCCTGGTTTAACATGCCTTGGATGGGCAGTGAACTACTACTGAACTACTCTACTACTGAAACTCTTTATTATAGGGAGATCTGTTCCCTGGATAACTCTGTTTATATTCAATAATTCTCACTTTTATGCATGACAATAGTTTGGTTATTGTCTTCCAAGGCCATTAAGTGTGACAGGAGCCATGAACCAAATGAGAGAGAGTTATTATCATTATTATTATGGAAGTTATTATCTTATTGCTCTTGCAATAGGTCTTTTATGTCCAACATTAAAGCTGGAATTGATTACCATTTACAGTGTGTGTCTTTATAGAATATCTAAACACCGAAAAATATGATGGTGAATGAGCATAAGCACTGCAGTTATAGCTTTTATTTAATGCTGGGATACACATTATTAATATAGGTACACATGACATAATCGCTGCGTGGACATTATGCTTTTATTGACAAAAGTAATTACTAGCATGTTATTTCAGATCTCTGAACAAAATACATTTCGACAAATGCCATGTGTGACAAAATATTTTATGCTTTTGAGTTGATAGCATTTATTAAAGGGATAGTTCACCCAAAAATGAAAATTGCTGCTGTTATTTACTCACCCATGAGTTGTTATAAACCTTTAGAAGTTCTTTCTTGTGTTGAACATAAAAAGATAAAGATATTTTGAAGAATGTTGGTAATCAAACTCGTTCTGGTCCCTATTGACTTCCAAAGTATAAAGTCAATGGAGGTTTGATTACCAACATTCTTCAAAAAATATATATTTTTGTGTTCAACAGAATGTTGACAGCATTTTATTTTTGGGCGAACTATCCCTTTAAGAATGATAATTACACTCTTTCGAAAATGTCAACAAAAAAACTTTTGTGACGTATTAGTTTGAGAATTATTATTGTTATGAATAGTATACATCATATAAACATAAAATAAACGCTAAAAAAGGAAATAATAAATAAAAAATTACATACGCTCCCTCTAGCGGTTCTTCACTGATACTTGAGGAGCTGAACAAACTCACACGTCAACAAAGGGCGTGTCCTAGGGCGACTCCTAGCCTGTCATTGGATGCCATTTGATTGACGTGCTCACGTGGGCGTTAGAGTGCAGGAAGTTTCTAATGAATCGCTGTTGTGTTTTGAGGTAAGAGCGATCTAATTAACTTCATCATTTCACATGATATTATTGTTAAATGTGTTTGTTTTTCAGTTTTTGTCATATAAAATGAGTGTGTTGTGTTTATAAACAGCTACGCTGCGTTTTTGTTCATTGTAACGTTAGATTGTAACAACATCAGATGTTTTAGAGTCCCTGGATTGTTACATTAAGCTTTAGTGTTTATTTATAGAAACATAAAGTCAGGAAATGTTCTAAAGATGACTTTTATGCGAGTTGTAAGAACAATTTGTAAATTGTTTGACTTTGATGTTCGACAGTGCACACGGAGTCTTACAAAACAACGGATTTATTGATCTTAAATTATTGATCTCTTTATTGTGGAAGTCATTTGAGTGTTACAGAATCCGTTTAATCATGTTAAACGTCTAAAATAAGGCGGAAACAGGGTTTCTTCTCATGTTTCAATGTGACGTAGTGTAGCGTACTGTTAATCTGCAACAGGATTAAATGATTCATTTACAGTCCTGCTCAAACATGATGGTGTGCTGCTAGTTTTCTTTTAAACGTTTAAAGTTGGATTTGTCTTGACTTGTGATGAACTTGCCATGACTGTTTTCTCAGATAGATGATGGAGTTTATTTTTAAACAAAATAATGTACTTTTATACAGCAAGGATGCATAACAGTGATCAAAAATGACAGTAAAGACATTTATTTAAATAATCATAAATGTTTCTTGAGCATCAAATCATCATGTTAGAATGATTTCTGAAGGATCATGTGACACTAAAGACTGGAGTAATGATGATAAATTCAGCTTTGATCACAGGAATAAATTACACTTTACTATATATTCACATAGAAAACACTTATTTTATATTGTAATAATATTTCATAATATTACTGGTTTTTTAAATAAATCCAGCCTTGGTTAGCAAAAAAGATTCCTTCAAAAACATTAAAAAAATCTTTTGAATGGTAGTGTAAATTCAGTCATATCAGTCAAACATTTGGACAGAACTTTTGTATCTCATTTTGACCTAATGTTATGCTTAATTACTTGAAATTAGTTTTGGACACAAATATAAATTTACTTTCTTTTTGTGTGGTATTTATGCCATGCATACTGTCCCAGGTATCTAACAGTTGTTAACATTTCGGCCCTAAATATTTTCAAAACTAAAGTTTTAATGACATTTCTATTTGTCTACATGGATGAGCTTGTGCCAAAAATGTACACATATACTGAACGGACAGATTTTGAGACATGCTCTGTTTAGAGATCATTAAGGTCATCATGAAGATTGACAGACTTCGCTCACTTACCCCTGTGTGAGCTTTAATGTTGACATCAGTTCATCAGGTCGAGTCATCGTCAAGATTTATGTGATGTTGAATGGATGAATATTCACATCAGTCTGTAAATTTAGAGCGTTGACTGACAGAATTAGACAGCCGGTTTGTTTTCTCTCTCTCTCTCTCTCTCTCTCTCTCTCTCTCTCTCTCTCTCTCTCTCTCTCTCTCTCTCTCTCTCTCTCTCTCTCTCTCTCTCTCTCTCTCTCTCTCTCTCTCTCTCTCTCTCTCTCTCTCTCTCTCTCTCTCTGTTAACACACACAATTTCACACAATAGCAGATGAAAAAAACAGCTGAGCCCATTACAAACTGCTGGCATGGCTTTCAGTGTGTGTGTGTGTGTGTGTGTGTGTGTGTGTGTGTGTGTGTGCGCGCACTGTTTTCATGTTTAGCTGGTTTAATGTTGAAATAATAGTTTTAAATGCTGTATTTGCAGCCGGTCACCGTGTGTGTGATTTTAGACGTGCGTGTGATTTCAGACGTGCGTGTGTGTGTGTGTTTGTTGGGATGTGTGTGTGTGTGTGTGAGCGCTTGAATGTACTGGGTCTCTCTCAGAACCACCAGTATTCCCTTCTTTGTTCGTTCCACACACACGGTTCCCAGAGAGAGACAGAATAAAGGGCTTGCATTTAAGTAAAATAAGCTCTGCACACAATCCTCTCCGTGTGGATGATCTATCCAGATAGTTAGTGTTGAGCTCATATGTAGGATGAAGAAGGTTTTTACTCCTCGATGGCTGAAGGGTGGAGGGTTCCCGGCTTTACCGGCCTTCATCATCATCATCATCCTCATCATCAGTCCATCTGGGTATGTGCTCTTCATGGATCAGAGCAGGAGAATCTCCTCTGTGTGTTTGAGAAACGGTTGTGCACAGCCGGTTAATGTCGATTTATAATTCCCTCGAATTCTTTCCGCATTAAAAAAGTTTTTCATTTAGCAATTTTTAACTCCGTAAAGCCCATTCTATCATATTTGATATTTCTAAGTCCAGATAAACCTGTCGCACACAATCTCCTGCAGTCCTTCTGTCGTCTGGTTGATAGTTCATACTTTGTATCATGTAAAAGTCTTTCTGCAAGGAAATCTGCAGTGATTTTTATCAAGTAAACGATATTGTTAGTAATATTTCAAGATAAACACTTCCTAGATTTAAGCAACTTTGATTTATTTGATTATTCATATCAAATATGATCATCAGGCTTTTGAGGAAGGTTTATTTGTTCATCTCTCAATCATCATTGTATTGCATTGCATTATATGTTTTAAAACTACAGAGCCTACAGATCATCTTAAGACATATATGATATTATTTCAATGAATTTAATGTGAGCATTCTGTTGTACTGTTATAAAGTTTTTACATGGCAAGCTATCAGAATTTCATTTTATATTTCAGCAAAGCATCTTTCTGCTTAGTTTGGGCCTCTGAATAAAATTGAGCTGCTTTCCTCCTCAAGTTTATATCTCACAACTATATATGAGCCATAAAAGCCTATACATTTATTTTTTCTTTTTCTGTCTATTATTTTCATGTCAGGCTTTAGGGTTTGGGTTTAAAAATGTGTTTGATGTACGGTCAGCCTCTGCATAAATGATTCAATAACTAAAATGTATGTTATGATGATTTGTGGGACAAGGTATTAGTTGTCATATCAGCCAGCGCAACAACTAGTTTCCGCCACTAAACCAGACTGATTTGCAGAAGTTCTAGTTCTCTTTGTGTCTGTTCAAAAACGCACAGCTAAAGACGGCATTCTCCGGTTTTAAAATGTTTTGAGTGATTTTTCTGTAATTATTGTGCTCATTTAATTTCAGGAATTTCATGTACGTCTTTATTTGCTGTATTTGTATGTCTTCATATCGGCCATCAGAAACCCTGCTCTCATTGTGATTGGAAAATCACAATCCCAACGCTGAATTGAGTTTGTGTTTCTGTTTGTTCACTTGATTGTCATCCAGACCCGGCTGAGACTGCACAGTTTACTCATTAATGACCTAATTATTAATAAAAAGGTCAGGTCTGGGGCCGGTTGCATAAACATAGCCATTACGTTAAAGACAGTGTCTTAAGTTCTAGCATGACCCGCTAGCAGTTAATCAGGAGCAGACAGTTTTACTTTTCGGTATTAAATTAGGACAATCTATGTTTTTATGTAGCTGATTTAAAAAAGCTATGAACAGTCTAAAAAACAAATTTGATGTCTAACTTGTAAAACTAGTCTTCGAGGTTTATGCAACTGGCCCTTGGTTTGATCTGATCTTGTTGTACAAAGTATTTTTATGTGACGTTTTTCTCAAGTCTGACATAATGCGAGATTTTAGATTAAAAAAACAAAAATTAGATTTTAATCTCTGTCCTCATACATCTTAAGCTATGTTAACCAGCTATTAAAGATCAAGAGATTTCAACACATTCAAGTGTTTCTTAATGTCAACATCAAATCAAACCTATTATCTTATTGTGAATTATTCATCAGTGCAGGTTTTTCTAAAATAAAAACTTGCTCCACTGGTAAAGTCCTAACACCGGAGAGATGAGGAACGCATTACAAATTTACATGCACTTATTCTGTGTGTGAAACGGCCTGAATATAATATGATTTAGTTTATATCATGTCCGATTCTGTTGTTGGTTTGAGTTTTGGCGTGACTTCAGATCTGCCAGCATGTCATGATGATAAAGTTGAGATGTTGCGTACTGTCAGACTTTTGCTCTGTGTGCAAAGGTCACAGTCGTACATTAATGAGCAAAATATGACCTGAAACTCACTCCTATTCTTCGTGTGTCTCGCTCTTCAGTCCCAGACCATGAACTACGTGGGTCAGCTGGCAGAGACGGTGTTCGTGACGGTGAAGGAGCTTTATCGCGGTCTGAACCCGGCCACACTCACCGGTGGCATCGATGTGATCGTGGTTCGGCAGCCGGATGGCTCTTACCAGTGTTCCCCGTTCCACGTACGCTTCGGGAAACTCGGAGTCCTGCGGTCCAAAGAGAAAGTGGTGAGCTGGAGTCTGTTAGCTTCAGGATCCACCGTCATATTAGTGCAGATTTAGAGGAATCTGTGCTTGTGTTCTGAATGACCTTCTCTGGTAGTTAAAGCTCTTGTGCTTGTCTGGCTAAATGTTCCTCTTTCTCAGAACTAACCAAACTTTAACAGCAGAGAACATCTTGTTAGTAGGAAATAGTTTTCAAGAAGTACAAGCGATTAAATGTCAAAAATTGTGAAATTAACTAACAAGAAGTTCTACTGTTATTATTATTTCCATTTTGCTAGACAGTGATGACAGTGATATTTTAATGTAAAAGCAGTGGCATTTAATTTAATTTTAAATGAAACTATTTTTTATTTTACCGCATATTTAATGCCAGTTATATTTTCATTTAACTTAATGTTTAACCTAATTAAACCCAATTTAGATTAACCTTTTTATTTTTATTAATTTATTTGCAGTCATATTTTCACCCTTTCATTTAACTCAATTAAATTTAACTTAATTTGATTTAACATTTTACAGGTCCTTCTCAGAAAATTAGCATATTGTGATAAAGTTCATTATTTTCCATAATGTAATGATAAAAATTAAACTTTCATATATTTTAGATTCATTGCACACCAACTGAAATATTTCAGGTCTTTTATTGTTTTAATACTGATGATTTTGGCATACAGCTCATGAAAACCCCAAATTCCTATCTCAAAAAATTAGCATATTTCATCCGACCAATAAAAGAAGTGTTTTTAATACAAAAAAAGTCAACCTTCAAATAATTATGTTCAGTTATGCACTCAATACTTGTTCGGGAATCCTTTTGCCGAAATGACTGCTTCAATGTGGCGTGGCATGGAGGCAATCAGCCTGTGGCACTGCTGAGGTGTTATGGAGGCCCAGGATGCTTCGATAGCGGCCTTAAGCTCATCCAGAGTGTTGGGTCTTGCGTCTCTCAACTTTCTCTTCACAATATCCCACAGATTCTCTATGGGGTTCAGGTCAGGAGAGTTGGCAGGCCAATTGAGCACAGTAATACTATGGTCAGTAAACCATTTACCAGTGGTTTTGGCACTGTGAGCAGGTGCCAGGTCGTGCTGAAAAATGAAATCTTGATCTCCATAAAGCTTTTCAGCAGATGGAAGCATGAAGTGCTCCAAAATCTCCTGATAGCTAGCTGCATTGACCCTGCCCTTGATAAAACACAGTGGACCAACACCAGCAGCTGACATGGCACCCCAGACCATCACTGACTGTGGGTACTTGACACTGGACTTCAGGCATTTTGGCATTTCCTTCTCCCCAGTCTTCCTCCAGACTCTGGCACCTTGATTTCCGAATGACATGCAAAACTGAGCAACAGTCCAGTGCTGCTTCTCTGTAGCCCAGGTCAGGCGCTTCTGCCGCTGTTTCTGGTTCAAAAGTGGCTTGACCTGGGGAATGCGGCACCTGTAGCCCATTTCCTGCACACGCCTGTGCACGGTGGCTCTGGATGTTTCTACTCCAGACTCAGTCCACTGGTTCCGCAGGTCCCCCAAGGTCTGGAATCGGTCCTTCTCCACAATCTTCCTCAGGGTCCGGTCACCTCTTCTCGTTGTGCACCGTTTTTTGCCACACTTTTTCCTTCCCACAGACTTCCCACTGAGGTGCCTTGATACAGCACTCTGGGAACAGCCTGTTTGTTCAGAAATTTCTTTCTGTGTCTTACCCTCTTGCTTGAGGGTGTCAATGATGGCCTTCTGGACAGCAGTCAGGTCGGCAGTCTTACCCATGATTGCGGTTTTGAGTAATGAAACAGGCTGGGAGTTTTTAAAAGCCTCAGGAATCTTTTGCAGGTGTTTAGAGTTAATTAGTTGATTCAGATGATTAGGTTAATAGCTCGTTTAGAGACCCTTTTCATGATATGCTAATTTTTTGAGATAGGAATTTTTGGTTTTCATGAGCTGTATGCCAAAATCATCAGTATTAAAACAATAAAAGGCCTGAAATATTTCAGTTGGTGTGCAATGAATCTAAAATATATGAAAGTTAAATTTTTATCATTACATTATGGAAAATAACGAACTTTATCACAATATGCAAATTTTTTGAGAAGGACCTGTATATTTTACAGCTAATTTAATGCCATGCATAATTGCATTCAGCAATAAAAATTTTCCTTGCATTTTACACCTTGTATCATTTTTTATAGTGTGCCAAAGCTTCTTGCACAAAGTTTTTAATGGCCATTTCCACTCACTATAGCCATTAGAATTAAACATGTTTTTTTTTTTTTTTGCATCTGTACCTTTAAGACTTCATTATGTAAATGACCTCTGCATACTATTCATATGTTAATGAGCTCATGGGTAATGTAAGAGGCTTCAGTATGTCTACATTGCACATAATTTTATTTCAAAACAAGAGAAGAAACTCTTATTTCCCTCGTTAATAGCCTTTACGCCCAGCTTCACTACTTCCTGAACTTCAGCCAGCTCCTTTGTTTCCTGTCTGCCATTATTGGACAAACTGATTAATCCAGGTGTGCATGATTATTGTTACTGAGGCCAGGCACACCTGGATTAATCAGTTTGTCCAATAATGGCAGACAGGAAACAAAGGAGCTGGCTGAAGTTCAGAAAGTAGTGCAGCTGGGCATAAAGCCCATTGGTTGGTTTTCAGAATCCATATTCCTAAGCATTCCTGTATGTATTGGTCCATCTACAGGTGGATATCGAGATCAACGGTGAGCCTGTGAGTCTGCATATGAAGCTGGGAGATAATGGAGAGGCGTTCTTCGTGGAGGAGAACGAGGATTTTGAGGTGTGTCCAGATTACTGAGTTCATAATCTCTCGTCTGATGTTCTGCTGTGGTTTTCACGATTCTCTCTCTGTGTCAGACGAGAGTTCCCGCTCATCTCTGCACCTCTCCGATCCCCACTGATGTTCCAGAAGTGTCCGAGACGCCCGAGTCTTCCCTCACGTCTTCCTCCAGTCGACGGAAGAAACGGCGGCGTAAACGTGCTCGTTCAGACAATCATCTGCGTGAGGACGACAGATCCTCCTCGGACGAGAAAGGAGAAAGTCTAGATCAGGATTTCCTCAAGGACGAGTCACTATTGGCGGCCAGGTTAGATGTTTACTAAGTTTATTGTACATTAACTTTCCAGCTACTGTCAGAAAGAAGATTGGTGACTGGTTGTTTCATGAAGCTCTAGCTGTACATAAGCTAGTTTTAATGTAAAGAGGCCCTAAGTTACAACTTATGCACTAATTAAACAAACTCTTAATGGAGGCACTTTATTTTATAGTGCATGCGCTTACATGTACTGACAGTGTACTTAAAGGGATAGTTCACCCAAAAATAAAAATTCTGTCAGTATTTACTCACCCTCATTTTGTTCCAACCCCGTATGCGCTTACATGTACTGACAGTGTACTTAAGAAAGTGCTGGAAAATTGGTAAATGATTCGTAATAATAAATAAAGGTAATTTATACTTTTAAACAAAATACTTTTGTTTGTATCAGTATTTATTTATTGATCCTTATTAATTTCAAATGATTTATTGCATGAAGCTCTAGTTGCACCAGCTTTGATTACTTATGCATACTTAAAACTACAGCCTAGTTTTAACGTAGTGGCCCTAAGTTACAACTTACACACTAATTAAACTTAAACTCGGTAGCACTTTATGGAGGCACTTTATTTTACAGTACATGTACTATCAGTGTACTTACCTTAGAAAATACTGTTAAATTGGTAAATTAATCGTAATAAATAAAGTTAATTTCTTGTGTTTCCTTGGTATCAGTATTTATTCAAATAGAATTTCTGAATGTTATTTACATATGAAAATACTTATTTTGTTATTGATGATTAAGTAGTATCGTATTTCAAGTTATTGGATCATTAAGGATAAACTAAACACCACGTTATGTAACTACGCATTACTTTACTAAGAGCTTGCGACCTACTGTGTTTTGGCTTAAAGTCGGCATGAAACAAGTTATGCTCATCTTTACTTCTCTATTGTGACGTATATCTGAGTGAAACAGTTTCTGGAACAAGAACAAATGTGGGCGGGGCTTGATTGTGTCTGTGGGGAATTGATTGGATGGTTGTGCTTTGCTATTGGCTGATCTCATGTGAGTGACAGGATATAGCCCCGCCCTCTTCATCAGAGAAGAGAAAAGAAGAGATGATGCAAGAGGGAGGGGAAGTTATTTTAATAATGATGTGCACGTATAAATCATTTATAATGAATGCTGCAATATTCCATTAAAACAAAAATGATTGTCGGTTTTGATTTCATGGTGACTTTAAGAGCAAATGATGCAACGAAATATAGAACAGAGTTACGGTGCAACTTCAGGAAGTTACAAACGGTTTTACAAATGGTTTTTGTTTTTATTCTACAGTAAGTCTATATACTTCTCGCTGTCAGAGGAACCCTACGAGGAATCGTGTGGCGCTCCGAGAGACGTTCATCCTCACTCCGAGGGAGAGTGTTCTGTTAATGAGAGGTACTGATGTATCCTTAACCGTTTATGCTCACCAGTCACTGTGGCTAATGGTTTTCCAAAGTTACAAGCCACTCAGCATTTTCACTGCCCACAATTTTGACATCGATACCATGGGGAAAAAACTACCATATAGATATTTTTAATATTAAATCATTATTTGGCAGCAGGTTTATTAGGCTGCTGTCACTTTAAGACCTGACGCACAGACCCATTATACTGTTACACATGCGTTTTCTTTCTCAACTGTTTACATTCACTTAAAACATAACTGACTGTGAATACTTGCCAAGACCGGCATTTTGACATTATTTTGTGTGTATTTGACTGTTCAAGAGCAATAAGCAGCGGAAAATAACTAAATTTAGTACTGAGAGGCAGTTTTATGTGCCGCACTTTGGGTGTGAGCAAAAAATCTGTAGGAATGAGTACAATTATGCGCTCAATCAAATCTCATACGCTGAAATTCAAGCCCTGTAACAGCATCAATATTCAACCGAAGCAAGTGAGTGAGAGGAGGCGGGTTTGTGTGTCTCTCGCTGTCAGAGAGATGAGAGAGAGAGAAAGCGCAACTGGTACCTTGTGTCTTTTTTGTGGAAAATGAGTATTGGAAGTGTTTCAGATATTTCAGTATATGCATCGAAAAATCTATATTTTCGACACTACATTGCACTTAGTTTATTATTTCAGATGCCTTTTTAAAAGACTAGTAGGAGTGACTGCCTTACACACCACTGCTGAAATACACCCGCATTTGCTAAGTTGGCGGGTGTTAATGTCAAGCCCCGATCCGCAAACTTCAAATGATGTATTCAGCATATTTTAACTTCCTCTGTTCATATCATGAGTATCTTTGTTGTCTCTGTGTGTAGTGTGTTCTACAGTCGGCCCTCCTCTCCTAAGAGTGATTCTGAGTTATGCAAGCCGCAGGAGTCTTTAGGACCTCAGATGCAGTGGAACTGGGGCGCTTTTCCAAAGGTACCGTGCTGCATTAAACTACTGCATGCGTAAGGCTTTCATCGCAGATTAAGCCGCTTCAAAATGTCAGAATGTTTCGAAGCCAAGTAAGCTGCCTACCTACTGTCAAGCCAAACCAATTATTCAGACACCAGATATAATGTTTGATATTTTTTTACTCGTGGGTGCAGGACTCTATAGTTAATTTATGTAAGTTAGGATAGCAAAATAAAGTAAACTGTGAAATATTATACCCAGATATTCTTCATACAGTGACTACCAGTAAAATGTATAAAAATTTGGGACCAAAAATTATTCAGACACTTTGACCTGACCATGTTTTGCTTAATTGTTTTTGTCTTTAATTGCTAATGCGACCTTTTTACACCACAGACTGAACAAAATTAAGCATTGCTTTGTAATCGGTTTACCTAAATTAGTATTATCTAATTGTGTACTTAAATTTAACAGCTGACAGATATTCAACCTAATTCATTTGTGAGACAGTCTAACAGAAGGATGGAAAAAAACAGTGAAATATCAACTGATTTGAGAACTCTGAGTTCTTGTCATATTTTATTACCATTTTCTAAGCTGTAGTGAATAAACTGTGATAATGTGATAAATGTTGAAGGTGTCTGAATACATTTTGGTTTGACTGTAGGTTTGTTCTTGGACAAGGCTGTTATAACACTTTCTGAGAGGATTGCATGTGCATCTTTGTTTATGTAGGTGTGTCAGGCAGAGAGGGATGAATCTGATTCGCTGCCCTCCTCCATTACGCTCGCTGACCACTCCCACTTTCGTACCATCCATCGACAAACATCCTTCGACAGTGACAACATTGACTCTGTTGTGACTGTGGTGAGACCGGAACCTCAGATTGGTACGACCAGTCATGACCAAGTGGTTTCTTCATCCATTAAGGTCACCGAAACGGATGTAGTGACCTTTCAATCTGCAGGCGACTCTTTGACCACACTGGAAAAGGAAAACAACGTGATTAGAGACTTAACTGCTGAAATTGTTACCAGCACAGACAATGATACTAAGACGTATGAAATAACTAGCTCTGCTAATACAATCCTAGGGACCAATGCTGTCAACAATCCAGGTAGTATAGATGCTGACATAGAAAGCCAAGAGACCTGTGATGAGAATAACATCTTGGTCGTCTCCAAAATCCAAACCATTACCCATGTCACGTTCAGTGAGACTGAATCACAGGTTGTAGAAGCAGAAACTGATATAAACTTAATCACGGTTTTACCAAAACACCAAAGCTCTGCGGAAAAACTGACTCTTAGGACGGGAGACTCAGAGGATGGGACGGGATTAGAGACTTCACTGACCAATCAGGATGCTGACTACGCAAGCGTGATGGACTCCATCGTCCAATCAGAGGATCAGACGGCTTTCGAGTCGCCCTCTAAAGCCTCAGACTCTCAGGACAAGAGGAAAGGTAGTGTATTACATTGGGTGCTTCTCAATTCTTATTTGTGCATCCTCGTTTCTTTCCTCGCTTCCTTTCCTCGCGTCTCAGCTCCACCCCCTGTAGGACACGAGGGAAGGCTGCAAGGAAAGGAATCGAGAACGGAGGAATTGAAGGAAAGCTTATTTGTAATTTGGAATATTCTTGATCACTCGAGCGTCACTTCATAGCGTCATAACCAGCGCTCAAAGGATCTGCCCATATGTTGTTGAAGTTTGGTTATTTAAGAAATTCATAATAAATAAAAATAAAGCAAGATACCCTGTTGAAATATGTAAGATGTGTGGTTTATATAACCTGCAAAGGTAAAGTATAAATTAAAATGATTGTGACCGAGGAGGAAGGAGGAATTTATACGTGCTTCACGATTAGTCGATAAAAGTCTTCCGCAAAGGATACACCCGTGTATACACTCCTCGCTCATGACTCCTCAGGAAGCCTCCTCACTCCTCGATCCTCACCTCCTACTCCGCGATCCCCCTCCCCACTCCTCGATCCACGCCTCCTCTATCCTCGCCACTACTCCTCGATCCTCACCGCCTCATTCCTCGATCTTCGCCTCCTCATGTCTCGATCCTCGCCTCCTCACTCCTCAATCCTCGCCCCCCTGCTCCTCGATCCTCATGCCTAGATCCTCGCCTCCTCAATCCTCACCCCCTACTCCTCGATCCTCACCTCCTCACTCCTCGATCCTCCCCCCTGCTCCTCGATCCACGCCTCCTCGATCCTCGCCCCCTACTCCTCGATCCTCACCTCCTCACTCCTCGATCCTCACCTCCTCACTCCTCGATCCTCCCCCCCTGCTCCTCGATCCACGCCTCCTCGATCCTCGCCCCCTACTCCTCGATCCTCACCGCCTCTATCCTCGCCTCCTCACTCCTCACTCCTTGCCTCATCGATCCTCGCTTCCTCGATCCTCTCCTTCTCATGCCTAGATCCTTGCCCCCTACTCCTCGATCCTCGCCGCCTCACTCCTCGATCCTCACCTCCTCACTCCTCGATTTTAGCCCCCTACTCCTTGATCCTCGCCACCTCACTCCTCGCCTCCTCGATCCTCACCTTCTCACGCCTAGATCCTCGCCCCCTACTCCTCGATCCTCACCTCCTCACTCCTCGATCCTCACCTCCTCACTCCTCGATCCTCACCCCCTACTCCTCGATCCTTGCCACCTCACTCCTCGCCTCCTCGATCCTCACCTTCTCACTCCTAGATCCGCGCCCCCTACTCCTCGATCCTCATCTCCTCTCTCCTCAATCCTTGCCTCCTCACTCCTCGATCCTCACTTCCTCACTTCTCGATCCTCGCCCCCTACTCCTCGATCTTCGCCTCCTCGATCCTCACCTCCTCACTCCTCGATCCTCGCCCCCTACTCCTCGATCCTCGCCACCTCACTCCTTGCCTCCTTGATCCTCACCTCCTCACGCCTAGATCCTCTCCCCTTACTCCTCGATCCTTGCCTCCTCACTCCTCGCCCCCCTACTCCTCGATCCTCGCCTCCTCACTCCTCGCCTCCTCGATCCTCGCCTCCTCGATCCTCGCCTCCTCACGCCTTGATCCTCGGATATTGAGGGGATATTGAGAAGCACCCATTATCTGTAATTATTCTTTGCTTGAAATCGGTGTGAAACATTTGACCTGTATGTGTTCTTCCTAGTCAAGCGGAGTCAACATTTGGGACCATCTGATATCTATCTAGACGACCTCTTAAGTCTTAACCCTGAGGTCGCTGCCCTCTATTTCCCCAAGAGGTTAGAAGTTCAACTACTAATATGCATTACCGATTTTTTATAAATAAACCAAAATAAAATGTAATGCCTTATTTTTTTTTACTATTATAATTATATTCATCGATTGTGATTTTTGTTATTAGCAAAAATATTAATAAATCCAAAATAAAATTATTTTTTTATTTTTTTGTTTTATTTCTATAAATACCTAAATATATCTATAAATACCTACAATACCTAAATGAGACTAAAACAATTAAAATATAATATTCATTGAGTATAGTATTATTATTAAGTGTAATAACAAAATATTAATAAACATAAACCAAAATAAAAATAAAACTTTTATTGTTTTATTATATTTGTTTTGTTTCTGCTTTTTGACACAATAAGTAAATGATTGCTGTATTACAACAATAAAAATATAATATTCATTGAGGATATTATTAATATTATTATTATTAAATATAAAAAAATAATAAATCTCTCTATATTTTGTTTTATTTCTGCTCTTTGACACAACTAAATGATAGACTACAACAATAAAAATTCTATATTCATCAAGAATTATTAATATTATTACCAATATTAATAATAATAACAACATTGCAGAATAGCTCTACATCAAAGATGACCAATTTTTAATATTGGTGTTCCACTTTAAGAAAAAGCCACTTTTAAACTTTTAATGTGAATTTTGTGGACAAACACTTTCTTTGATGGTTGATGATTGTTTTAAATGTGCAGAATGAGTAGGTGTGTGCTTTTTTTAATTCCTCTGTGTTTTCAGCGAGGCAGAGTCGTCGGATCTGCGCTCGTCCCATCCGTCGGATCCGTCTCCTCCCTCGGGTCAGCTTTCCTCTCAGTCTCAGGGCAGCACCAACGCAGACAGCGGCACTGAGTATCTGTCCGACTCCACGACGGACACACTGGACGTCACCATGTCTCTGTGCGGGAGAGGAGACATCAGTCAGATCAGTAAAGGTACAGTAGAGAGCGAGACAGACATGCACAGAGACTTTTGTGGCTCTGCCCACAGGGCAGTCTCATTGGTCAAAACTCCTGCTTCAAATAACCGTATATTAAACATTAAACTTTACATGTATTCTGTAATTACAATGAAAAATATAATATTAATTGAGTACATCATTATTATTATTATTAGCAAAAATAATAATAAATCCAAAATAAAATAAATAAAATAATTTTATATTTTGTTTGTTCTGCTTTTTGATAATAAAACATAAAAAAGTAAAAATTCAATATTTATCAAGTATTATTATTATTATCATTAATAATAATAATAGCAAAATATATTAATAAAAATAAAACAAAATAAAAATATTAATTTTATTGTATTTGATTCGTTTATTTCTGCTTTTTGCTACAATAACTAAATAATTGTTGCACTGCAGCATTACAAATATAATATTTATTGATTATATTACTACTACTACTACTACTAACAATAATAATAAATACAATAAAATGGGTATATTATTTTATTAGTAAAATAAGTAAGTTGTTTTGTGATCTATGTAGTCAAATATATATTTTCATCTTCGTTTTTAAATCACCGTTATTAAGGTTATTGGTCCAAACTCCTACTTCAAATAGCAATATTTTACACTTTAAATGTATTCTGATTGGCTGTGATTTTGGTGTTTTATGCAGCATTTTATTTTCAGTGACAGAAAAAATGGTCAAATGTCTTTTTTTACTTTTTTTTCATTTGTTGCAGAGAAGTTTACAGAGCATCTCGTCAAGTATCAAGACTTTGTCAACAACCCTGGAATAATTGAAGACCCAAACCTGGTCATCTGCATCAACTCAAAGTTCGCTACATTTTCAATTCAATTCAAGTTTTTGGTATAGCACTTTTCACAATACATATAGTTTCAAAGCAGCTTTACAGGAAATGTTTGTTGCAATATAGTTAGTATGAGTAATGCTTATATTTATTCAGCAGTAAGAATGTGTGAAAAATGTTAGTATACTAACAATTAGAAAGCCTAACTGTTGGTTGGTTACTAACTTGGTGCATTAACATTGTATTAAATTGATGTGAAGTCAACTATATTTGCAGTTTTATGTATTTAGACATGGCCCAATCAGATTTTTGTGTCATTTTGGTCTGCAGTTTGATCATATTAATAGGGTTTTTGTTTTACTTTTGCGGTTGATTTGTTTCAGGTATTATAACTGGGCTGTTGCTGCTCCAATGATTCTGTCAGTTCAAGCTTTCCAGAAGACTTTACCAAAGGTAGTTTGGTCCTTGATCCGTGCTTAAATGATTAATCATTCAGGGATAATGACTTTTCTGTTGTTGTAGAGCACCATTGACCAACTAGTCAAAGATAAGATGCCAAAGAAGTCTGGCCGCTGGTGGTTCTCCTGGAGGAGGAAAGATTTGAACAATATTGCGGTAAATACTGAGTCCATTTTTATTGAGATGATTGTGCAATTTCCCTTTAAGAGATTGATAAGTACAATATCTGCTGACCGTGTCTAAATAACTCTAAAGCTGCATTGCACATTTATTTTGAAAAACTTTACATGTTAGGGAAACGCAAAGCCCGACTCAGAAGGGAATCAGCTTGAAGCGTCGGCCGCCGTCGCTGGACCCTCTTCACTGAAGTAAGATGTGTGTTTGCATGCATGCAGAATATTAAACATGGACTTTTTTCACAAATAATTGAGAATAAAATAATTGAGGGTGTTTGATAAATCTTCCTCTAGCTATGCACCAGCAAAAGCCACCAACAATGCATTAAAAATGTCTTGTTTATGTGTGTCATATTAGACAAAAAAGGTTGCAAAGGAACAAAACAAAAGCAACGGAAGTTAATATCCAAACTTCATGCATCCACACCAACAGTTGTCAGTATAAAGTCCAAAAAATACAGGACAAACACAAATGAAAACGCCTTTAAATTGAATGCATCTGTGCACCACATCACAGCAAGCACTAAATCTGCATCAATGCAACAATGTTTGTATAACATTGCATAATTTTGTTAGTAAGTTTGGTACGATCAGTTAAATGTGCTTCCTCTTCTGTTCAGAGAGCTCTTAACCTTTGACATTCTGACTCAGTTAAACGTGATGAAACTCAGTATTATCAACACTATTGGCTGACTGATGGAAATGTGCATTGCTTATTTTATCTTTGACAGTAAAGTCAAGAATTGGTGTTTTTTGTTTGTTCTGTTATTTGTATGTGCACAGGAGTTCTGTTGAACTCTCGAGCGATGAGGATGGTTCAGTCTCCATGATGAAGGACAGTGAGATGATGAACACAGCGCAGTGCATCAGTCAGATGTATCGTAAATCCCTCCGGCTGACCTCTGAACAGATCGTAAGAGCACATCTAACCATATCATCATCATTATCAATATCGGACATCTGTGTGATGGAGTTTAGCAAGGAGAGACTGGACTTTCTGCAACTTGGAATTAAATTGAAACATTGCACCACAGAATCAAAAGAAATAAATAAGAAATGCTATTTTTCATGTAGATATTACCATTGATATTAATTTTCATGACTGTATTACAGTAATCTTTATTTAGTGTGTTATGTTTGAGCATGAAAAAAAAAAGTCCCATCAAAGAGTTATTCTCTATAGTGTTGTTTCTGAACTCCCTCCATTGTAGTCTTGAGTTTCTTCCAGGAATGAACATGTCACAATATTTATACGTAATTCATACGCAGAATAAAGGGGCGGGGCCTGGTTGAGTTAGTTAGTAGTGTGTTAAACTGGCGGTTATGGGAAGAGCGGGACATTTCCCAAACACACTCAAAGCGCTCGACCAATCACAACACACTGATCCAGCCGACCAATCAGAGCACAGTGTGTTCTGAAAACTGAGCATGAAAACTGACTCTAGTGGAGCCCAAAAACAATATCAAGACTTTATAAAAGGGCATAATATTGCTTCTTTAATAAACCAGACGTGTGTAACTTGTATGAATTTGAGATTTTATTTATTTATTGTGTGTGGCAGGAGAGTCTAAATCTGCGTGAAGGGGCCAATAATGTTGTGTTCAGTGTCACCACGCAGTATCAGGGCACCTGCCGCTGCGAAGCCGCCATTTACCTGTGGAACTATGATGACAAAATCATCATCTCAGACATCGATGGAACCATCACTAAGTGAGTCTGTGTGTTTGTCTGAGCCTCTGCAGGATTTCAAGTTACTATGTGGGACATTTTACTAACAGTTTCATCACCTTTCTCACGGTATTAGGTCAGATGCACTGGGTCACATTTTACCGCAGCTGGGGAAAGACTGGACTCATCATGGCATCGCTAAACTATATCACAAAATACATCAGTAAGAAACACACAAGGTTCAAATCACAAGTTTCTGATTTTGATCAAACATTTGTGGTTCACTATAATCATGTGCAATTTTTATAATAGTTTTGATAGATACAGAAACTGTTTGAAGCAGCAGCAATGCAAATATTTTAAAGGTTTAAATAAAAAAAATTCCCTGAGATGCACTGGAAATAAGGGCATGCCATTTAATGAATTATATTAACTGCATATATACAAATTTCTGTCATGAAACTCTAGATAGAGCCGGCTGATAGATCCTTAACTCAATCTGCCAGCAATCACATCATTCCCTATAGGGCACAGCTGATTGGTTCTCGCTGTATCAGTAGCCAATGAGCTCGTTGCTCAACCTTTAAAGGGGACGTATCATGAAAATCTGACTTTTCCCTTGTTTAAGTGCTATAGTCGGGTACCCTGTGCTTCTACCAACCCTGAAAACGTGAAAAGTGAAACTCTGTAACTTTGTTTTGGTGAGCCTTTCTCTGCAAGCATGTCAAAAATAGAGCCGATCAGATTTCACTCCTTCTGACGTAGGAAGGGGATTTTATTATAATATTACCGGCCCTTAATCTGCACGTTTACACACACACCAGCCGACATTTGGTTTACAACAGTGTGACCAGTTCTAACACAATGGCTAAAGTTGGAGCAAAACATCAGCAAAACTGTTTTGTCGTTGAGCACAGACGAGCAATGAACACTATTTGAGCAAAACATCTCACAGCTGTCTTAAAAAGACCTCAGGAACTGTCAACTTGTGTGAAAGTTAAACATGACGATGAGATGAATCAATGTAACTCCACAACTACTACATCCATCTATCCACTAACCACTCAGAAACGTCCATGTGCGTCTAACAGTGAAACTCTGCCTGAGACTCTCCGTACTCGCACTCGCTACAGGTTATTTCTGAGATTTGCGTTGGTTATTGCTGGAGTATCCGAAGCTCGTGTAAAGGATCGATGGTCTTCTGAACGGAGGCGGAACAGCAGCTCATTTGCATTTAAAGGGACACACAAAAAAACTTCGATGAGCTATAATAATGATCTGGGGGGAATTTTGTAGGGGTGTCGAAATTAATCGTTTCTACGATGCATCGAGATGCAGACGAGGACGATTCGGTATCGGTTCAGTAATTGACCATAACCGATTATAATGTACTGACCCTTTTCTGACGTCGTGTGTCGCGTACGTGTTTTGTTGCGGTGGCATACAATGGCAGACGGAGGCGAGACGCGAGTAATTAAACATGCTCCAACTACTTTAAAAGCCTACGTCGGGACACATTTCAGCTTTTATGAACAATCGGTAAGCACGACCTGGAGAAGACACGCACTGTGTGTAAATCATGTCAAGCATCGTGATGCATCGTGATATCGAATTCAACTGAATCGATGACATGATAATCGTATCCGAACCGAACCGTGAGACCAGTGTAGGTTCACACCCCTAGTATTTTGAGCTGAAATTTCACAGACACCGTAGATTTATAAAACATCATGTGAATAAAAAGGGGCATACTACGTCACCTTTAAATACTGGTCAGCATTTGCGCTTTCAGAAACCCTCCACCTTCCCCAGCTCCACCTGTATAGATCTGCTTTGGGTAATTCATGTACACTACTATATATTGTGAAGCAGCAGCATGACTTACTTGCTCACAGCAGCGTGTTGTGTATGTATTAGCAGTAGCAAACTAGCGAGTCTCGTACTTGATCAGAAGCAGCTGCAGCGTAGCAGATTGATTACGCCAAGACAAAACATATCAACATTGTCATAATCATTACCATACCAAACACTCAGAGAGTTGTCATGACAGATCTATATTTGTTGACAAAGTCCCTCATGCAATAGGCAGGCTTTGCAATATCTCATCTCACTTTCATTGTTGTTCCATGAGCATAAACAGTTTTAAAAACACTGCCGTTCTGGTCTGAACTGTTTAGCTGTTTTCTGAATATGTAGTGTGAAATGCATACATTTATTTCTGTAATTGATATATTAACAGCCCAGTTAATACTTTTATTTATCAAGGATGCATTAAATTAGTAAAATGACAGTAAAGGCAATTATAAAGGTAGAAAAAAATTCTGTTTCAAATAAATGCTGTTTTTTATTTTTACTTTCTATTAATCAAGGAATCCTGCAAAAAAAAAAAAAAAAGGTTTCCACAAAAATATGAAGCAGCACAAATGTTCTCAACATTGATTGTAATCATAAATGGTTCTTGAGCAGAAAATCATTATATTACAATGATTTCTGAAGGATCATGTGACACTGAAGACTGGAGTAATGATGCTGGAAATTCAGCTTTGATCACAGGAATAAATTACACTTTACTATATATTCACATAGAAAACAGCTATTTTACATTGTCATAATATTAACAGTTTTTACTGTATTTTTGATCAAATAAAGCAGCCTCAGAATCGACATTTAAAACTCTTGCCGACCCCAATCTTTTGAACGCTGGTGTATGTACCAATCATTTCTGATTTCGTTCTTCTCTTGCAGGAATGGTTATAAGTTCCTGTACTGTTCGGCTCGAGCGATAGGCATGGCAGACATCACTAAGGGTTATTTACAGTGGGTCAATGATAGAGGAACTGTCCTGCCCAAAGGACCAGTGCTACTGGCTCCCAGCAGCCTGTTTTCAGCCTTACACAGGTGAGCACACAGAAACAAGCTGCATTACTGTTAAAGTCACCATGAAACAGAAGTTGCGCTCGTCTTTTCCTCTCTATTGTGACGAATATACGAGTGAAAAGCTTCTGGAACAAGAACAAATGTGGGCGGGGCTTGATTGTGTCTGTGTGGTATTGATTGGATGGTTGTGGTTTGCTATTGGCTGATCTCATGTGAGTGACAGGTTGTAGCCCCGCCCACATCATAAGAGAAGAGATCCTGCAAGAGGAAGTTATTCTGATTCAAGATTACGAGGGACATGAATTTAAAACATTAATGATGTGCATCAAAAAACACTGCAATATTGCATGGGCGCTTTAGAGCGTTTTGGCAGCGCAGCATTATTTTTTTCGGTTGAGACACTTTGCTTGTTATGATACGGAATATCCGCGAAAGTGTTACTAGTATCTCATTTCACACATATTTTGTTTCTGTGTTGATTCTATATTAAAATGTTGATATATTGTAACGCATTCTCAGGCTCTTGTTTTAAATTATTTTCTTCTGTTTTTATGCTTGTTGTTGTCTTTTGTTGACGTTGAACAAGCAGAATGTGGCGGTTGGTCGGTGTGATATTAGTCCCGCCCCTCCTCCACTGTGATTGGACGGTTGGGTAAAAAGTGACAGTGATGAGCGCCGCGTTTTACCCAAAGTTTAACATTCTTCAACTCTCGGCGACCAGTAAAAAACGCTGAGCGCTTCAGCTTGAAAAAAACGCTCAGCGCCTCGTTACGCTCATAGCGTTTAAAAAACGCGGTTCTCCCATTGAAAACAATTGGAAAAATACGGCAGCTGCGTGAAAAAAACGCTTTGGTGGACACACGGCCAAAATGATTTCATGGTGACTTTATTGTAGTCTAATGTAGCCAGAACCGTAAAGTCCCCTTTACTGATCACTGCACGGACTGTACTGAAGCTGAAACTACTGTTAATGTAATTCTGTGTTTCTCAGGGAGGTGATTGAGAAGAAGCCAGAGGTGTTTAAGATCGCCTGTCTCACTGATATCAGAGATCTGTTCAGTCCCATCAGACATCCCTTCTACGCAGCCTTCGGCAACAGAACCAACGTGAGGCTTTCTGCAATATTAGAAACACGTGCATTTCCAAGGAATTATGTGAGAGCCTGACCATATTTTGCGTCTGTGTCTAGGATGCATATGCTTATAAGGAGGTTGGTGTGCCTGAAACTCACATATTCACTGTCAACCCGAAAGGAGAACTCATACAAGAAAAGATCAAAGGAAGCAAGTCCTCGTAAGTTACATCACTCACACACACACACACACTCTTACTCACTTCTATCTTCATTGATGTTCACAAACAGACATAAAATACAATCATTTTGTTTGACTGGCATTTTGTGTGTGTGTGTGTGTGTGTGTGTGTGTGTGTGTGTGTGTGTGTGTGTGTGTGTGTGTGTGTGTGTGTGTGTGTGTGTGTGTGTGTGTGTGTGTGTGTGTGTGTGTGTGTGTGTGTGTGTGTGTTTCAGCTACTCTCATCTCAGCGAGATGGTGGATCACTTCTTCCCTTTCTTCTGTAAAGATTCAACCTCATCCTTCACCTGTCCTGAGTTCAGCCATTTCTCGTTCTGGAGGGATCCGTTGCCTCTGCTGGATCTCGCTGATCTGAACTAGTCTGGTTTAACTCCACACCAATCATCTCTCAGTGCCGATCACTTATACCTCTTTCTCAACACTTCTTCTTTATATAGAGCTGAATGTGTCTGTGCATTTACAGTGAAACCAGCTGTAGCATTTAAACTGGAGATGTACACACACAAACACAGTCTGATGTATGCAATCATAATCGTATAACACTACACTGAGGAGCTCTTCTTCATCAGAAACACTCTTTTGACCCCACAGACGGAAAGAAAACGCATGAACCTGTGTTAAAGCCGCTGTGTGCCTTCACTATTACTATAACACTGAGCTGGGATTCTCATGAATATATGTTCATTTCAACTTCTCCGCCAAATAATGGCCTATATGTCAGTTTCAAGGGTTTTTTATTTGTATATTTTAACTTTTTTCTTTTTTTTTTTACACACTATTGATTTATTTTAGTGTGTACTGTAAGAGTATGGATTTGTTTTATCAGCAAATAATTTATACAACTAAATTGTATTTCTATTTATTTTCAGCATTCAAATTCAAATGGAGCAAAGACAATCTATATGTATTTGACTTACATTTATTGTATTTAAAAGAACTTTGAAACAATAAAAACACTGAGTGACACTTGATACTTCACTTGTCTGGACTTTCAGGAATATAGTTAGTGGTGTTTTCCAAAGTAACCCTTACTTAAAGCCTTAAATCCTCATGTATAGTGTAGCATGGAGACACACCTTTGACATGCTGATTTCAGGAACTGTGACACAAAAACTGTACAGGAAGGATAAGGGATGAATCCAAAGTTTAAACTGGTTATAAAGAGGGAAACATCAAGCAAAGGTTTGTTTAAATTGTGTGTGTGTGTGTGTGTGTGTGTGTGTGTGTGTGTGTGTGTGTGTGTGTGTGTGTGTGTGTGTGTGTGTGTGTGTGTGTGTTGATATTAACTGGCTGGCCAAAATATATTTATTTATGTTAGGTTTCCTCAACTTATTTTTATCCGGTTCTTGTCCTCGACCACGTCAAAAATATGTTTGTCAAATGGGAACTTTTACTTGTTTATAAAGGTTGCTGTAGTTTTATTTTATGTTTTTCTGCTGTGATTTAAAAAAAAGAAATCAAATCAGTAAAAGATTAAGGAAGGTATAGATTATGAGTCTCTTTGTTTTTATATTGCGTGATAAAACAGGACAGCTTCTGTAAACTACATCATGTTTTGCTGTTATCTTGTGGAGTGAATGCTTCAGTAAACACTGAGCTGCAGGAGAGTTTGGTTAAATAAAGGTGTGTAAGGCTGTAAGTGCAGATCACAGGCGCTCCGTCGTCAACCCTGACGATATACTCACTGTCTGTTTGTTTCATGAACAATAATTTATATGGGTTACACACACACACGCGCGCATACAGTTCACACCAGCGATGATGTAGGCGGTGCGACGGACGGTAACGGCAGGGAAACGAAACTGCACCGATTATAATTATCCCTGCTGGCGTTAACGGGCGTCTGACTCGATTCAAACGAAAACATTATATCGTGTTGCTGGTGACAGTTCGACATGCATCAACACCGAGTTCTTCTGTGCGCGTTCTAGGTAAGACATGCACGCTTCTAATTAATGTTGGGAAATGGCTGAACACAAACAGCTAAAAGCGCCCACGTCTTTGTAAAATGATTTCTACTTTTTGATACTAACGTTACACGCGATAAACAGTAGGGCAAGGTTTAGGAAATGAAAGTGAGTGGTGTGTTAGTGGTCATATGTTAGAGGAAGGTGTCAAAGTCGAGCCTCGTTCACACACTATCTGTCAACGGGTTCATGGTGCAGGGTGATACACTCACCGCTAGTTTGCGTCCAGATGCTTTATTTTAGCATTTGACAATCAAATAACATCCCAGCTAACGCTCTCGGAACTTTATTGCATATCGTTCTGAACAGGTTCTTTCAGAGTTATGAATCATTTTTCCTGAAACGTTAATATGACACTTTGTTCCTGGTTATGTGGTCTCAAAATGGTAACGTTAACATAAAAACGTTAATTTTTAAAACCTTTTGACGTTTATGTAAATGTTACACTTCTTGTTTTAGAACGCTCAGAGAACATTTAAATAACGTTCCCATAATGTTTGCAGAATGATAAAATGGAATTTTCTCTTAATGTTCAAACGTTTTTAAATCATTTTTTTAAAAACACTGGACGTTTTCGACATTCAGCATTCAGAATTAACGTTGTATTAACTTAATGTGGATTTAAGCTAACTGCTGGATGCTAGGTAGGTATTTATTTACAGATTCTTATCTGCTAATAAAGGTTTAGTTCACCAAAAAATGAAAACTCTATCAATGTCTAAAACTCTGTTGTTCCTAACGCGGAAGACTTTAGTTCATCTTCAGAACACAAATAAAGATCTTTTTGATGAAATCTGAGAGCTTTCTGTCCCTCCATTGACAGCTACGAAACTACCACTTTAAAAAAGTTAGAATATTGAGAACATAAATCTAATCCACAATTGAGTGGTTTAGTCCTAAATTTTCTGAAGAGACTAGAGTGCTTTATATGATGAGCAGATTGAATTTAGGCTTTTCATTCTCGTGTAACCCAGCACATTTGAGCTTCCTCGAGAACCAATAAGGTTTATTCTCATGTAACACAGCGCATTTGAGCTTCACACGAAAAATGAGGTTCATTCTCTTGTAACACAGTACGTTTGAGCTTCTACAAGAACCAATGAGGTTCATTCTTGTTACGCACCACGTTTCAGTTTCTACAAGAACCAATGAGGTTCATTCTTGTTATGCAGCACGTTTGAGCCTCAAATGAACCAATGAGGTTTATTCTCATGTAACACAGCACGTTTGAGCTTCTACAAGAACCAATGAGGTTCATTCTTGTTACGCAACACGTTTCAGTTTCTACAAGAACCAATGAGGTTCATTCTTGTTATGCAGCACGTTTGAGCCTCAAATGAACCAATGAGGTTTATTCTCATGTAGCACAGCGCATTTGAGCTTCACACGAAATAATGAGGTTCATTCTCTTGTAACACAGTATGTTTGAGCTTCTACAAGAACCAATGAGGTTCATTCTTGTTACGCACCACGTTTCAGTTTCTACAAGAACCAATGAGGTTCATTCTTGTTATGCAGCACGTTTGAGCTTCAAATGAACCAATGAGGTTTATTCTCGTGTAACACAGCACGTTTGAGCTTCTACAAGAACCAATGAGGTTCATTCTTGTTACGCAGCACGTTTCAGCTTCTACAAGAACCAATGAGGTTCATTCTTGTTACGTAGCACGTTTCAGCTTCTACAAGAACCAATGAGGTTCATTCTCATGTAACGGGGTATATTTGAGTTTCCGCGAGAACCAATGATGTTCATTTTTGTGTTACGCAGCACGTTTGAGCTTCGGCAAGAGGTTTGTTCTCCCGCGTTTGGTTCAAGGAGGTTCGGTTGAGCTTCTGGTAATTTTCGATTATTAATGTTTATATGTGAATAAAAGCCTAAATTAAATCTGTTCATCATAAAAAGTGATCGAGTCTATTCAGAAAATTTTGACTAATCCGCTCGATTCAAATGGATTAGTTTTACAATCTCTTTATGTACTTTTTGAAGTGTCAAAGTGGCAGTTGTGTAGCTGTCAATGGAGGGACAGAAAGCTCTCAGATTTCATCAAAAAGATCTTCATTTGTGTTCTGAAGATGAACGGGAGTCTTACGGTTTTTGATTGGAACGACATGAGGTAAGTAGGTAATTACAGAATTTTCATTTGTAGGTGAACCATCACTTTAAAAACTTCTAGGGAAACCTATTTTTCCACATTTATTTAAAAATTCCATGATGAAATTAAAATACATTGAGAAAGTTCATAATTGATTCTGGAATTTCAGATGTACTTCTATTTTGGAGACAATTTGCCACATATAGATATTGACCATATATGTAACTATACATTTTCTTTGTCTGTATTACATGGTTACCAGAGACAATCATAATGGCAGACTTATATTCAGAGAGCTGTTTGGAGCCAGAGCTCACCTGTCCCATCTGTCTCCATCTCTTCCTCGACCCGGTCACTCTTCCTTGTGCTCACAGTTTCTGCCTGGTTTGCCTGGAAACACCTGATGGGGATAAAACATCTGGATCGGCTCAAGAACTTTGTTGCCCAGTATGTGGACAGGAACATCTTAGCCCAGAGTCCCTGCCGAGAAATGTCAAACTGAAACAAGTAGTTGAGAACTACAAGGCCAACAGTGCTTTCGGTGAACTTCAGCCCAGCGCAGAAGACAAGATAACCAATGATGAACCATCTTCAGAAGACAGAACAAACTCTGATGAGTCCACGTCAATAGATTGTGGGGAAAACTCACTTGAGGAGACGGAAGCCAATGGACGGAGGTCTAGATTAAATCCCATTATAACTAGTCTTCAAAAAAAGCTTGCTCTAGTAGAAGATCTGGTCAATAAAGAAACGGCTAGAGAAGCTGCGGTCAAAGCGACACATGCTGATCTGAGGAACGATGTGAGCAACGTTCTGGAGGAGATGGCAGAGGTCCTGGAGACCTACAGAAAGACTGGAATGAAACTTTTGGAGGTTGAACTGAAGCCCAGGGAAGACGCTGTTGGGAAAAGAGTGCAAATGCTATCAGATCTCCGAAAGCAGCTGAGAACGGCTGAAGTTCGGGTCAACGCGTCAATGGGCGAGACGGAAGACGCGTGTCTTGGTGACGTCGAGAGCCAAGTTTCCAGCTTGACCGTGGAGCCTCTGCGGGACTTTCCGAGCGATCTGGAATTATCCCGCAATTTGAAAAAAGTCTGTGAGAAAATCGAGCACCAAAACAACCAACTCCGTCTTGGACTTGGATCTGCTCAGAGGGCTTTACGGGTCATTCTCAACCCATCCGAGGTGACATTCAACCCCGACACCATCCATCCCAATCTGGTCCTATCGGAAGACCTTAAAACCGTGTCTTTTAGCGTTGCCAAACAACCGTATCCAACCAGTTCTCAGAGGTTTACCAGTTTTTTCCAAGCTTTGAGCTCTCAGAGCTTTGTCCAAGGAGAGCATCTTTGGACCTTTCACGCCGATGGTTGTCCTTGGGTTCTGGCCGTGTGCTACGGTGAACTTCCCCGATCCGGTTCTAGTAGTGGTCTGGAGAGCAGCGCTGGATCCTGGTGCCTCATGTACTGTGATAACCTTCTGAGGGCGTACGAGAAAGGAAAGGACACGCCACTTAGACGTACGCCATCTCTGAAGAGAATGGAGATACACCTCAGCTTCAGCTCTGGCACTTTAGCGTTTTACAGCGTTAGTGACGTGAGTGGGGATAAAACTCATCTGCATACCTTTACAGTGAGCTTTACGCACCCGGTGTATCTGGCCGTGAGGATGATGTCTGGTCAGCCCAAAGCTCACATAACAGTTAACTAGCTATTTCATACAACTTACAATGGACTAGTTATTGCAGATGGCATGTTTAAATCTACAAACTCATCACCACAGACTGGTACTTATTGATAAAGTTTATTGCACTGCATTACAGCTGTGTATTGGGAGATTATTTAAATGGCCATTAGATTAAAGCATTTGTTTCTGCACTACTTTCACCTAGTGCAAATATATATATTTTTTATTCATATTTGTCCTTTTCTGGTGAAGCTATGAAGCTATACGTCATCAATGTTCACTTTTTATGCACTGAATGCATCTTCCTGCACATAAATTGTCACATGCATTCTGCTTGCAATGTTTAATTTAATCAAAGTATGGTGTTTCTCGACTCATGTGATTCATTTGAGCATCTGACATTAATACAAGCGTACATTACATTTGATTGCCATTTAGAACAATTCTTCTCATTCTTTTTCTGTTCTTTTAACATGTTTATTAATACCTTTTTTCTGTCTACATTTTAATAAACAGCAGTACTACATTTTTCTAATTATTTGCGTATTGTATTTTTTCAAAACCCCAAAGTTTATTTTATTGTAATTCTGACTTTTATTTTGAAGTGTTGTATGTATGTGTCGTCTTTTTAGGCTATATATAAAATGTTAAATTTTAGTGTGCTTTATTATCACCACAAAATATATATATATATATATATATATATTGATACTGATAAATTATAGATTTGTACGATGAAAATTGTTTTTACTTTAATTAATAGGATTTAAACAATATATAACAAGTGCAAATCAAAGTAATATCATCATTAAACAAAATATTAGTAGTGTAATATAAACTAAAGTAAAATTAAATCAAATAAAACAAAACCTATGTATTGTTTTCCGTGAGTCTTTTATTATGAAATGTCGCATAGATGGCGGCCATCTTTGAAACGACAACGCATTCACGCTGACTTTTATCTGACAAACGAATCGCGACTGACGCATCAGTTTCGTTCCGCCTGTAAACAACAAACAACCGACACTCCGACTAAAGTTATTATGCCTCAACTAATAACCTATGACCACGTTAATGCTGAAACACACCAGCCTCTGATCTGAGATCATCTTCACTTACAGGTGAGCTGTGTTTATGAGGTTTATCAGCTGATATATATATCCGTGCTGTGTGTGTGTGTGTGAGAGACAAAAAATAGGAATTGTGTCATATGATATTCCAATATAAACATGACATTCGTGCAATACACATACATAAATATTATAGTTCATTAAAGCTTTGTATTTGGATCAGTATGTGTTGTGTTAGACTGTGAGCTGTTATGTAACGTCATATATCTTTTAAAAACACAAATATTCCAGCGGAACTTTTACATTTGAAACATTCTGATCTCTTAGAAATATAAATTTTTTACAAATACATTGATATAAAATATATATTTAACGAACGATGAACAGCCATGAAACTATCTAAAGTGGGGCAGTGTTGTTTTGGTATTATTTATATACTATTACAGTATTTATGTATATTTTAATGAGTAATTTTTGTTTAAAAAAATAAATCTAGCTTTTTTTTAATTCTTTTTTTTAGTGATTTTAGTTTTAAAAAGGTTTTATTTTAGTTTTAGGGATTTTAGTACTTGCCAAGGCAATATTTAGAATTTCTGAAAGTACGTTTTTTAAAAATATAATTTCTTTCATGTGAAATTACTGTGTTTTCAACATAGTTGTGAATCTGATCTTGTCCATTTTAACATTAGTAACTCTTATGCATATATGCTTTACATGCACATAAATGCTTGGTGTAAGAATGTATGTATTATATGTGTAAGTACGAGTGTAAACTGAAGTAGTTGTGTGTCTTGCAGAGGTTTAGTCCAGAATGCTGGAGACCGTGACTGAATCGAGAAGGTTGGTCCATTATGGCAACACCAGTGTGTTTCCCACTGCGGAGAACAGCTCCCAGTTCATCCCTGACCATGAGATCAACATCACCAAACCACACAAGTGTCTGCAGATCCTGTACGACGACATCGGAGAGTCCAGGTAATGCCGTGCGTGTGCTTACATGTCAGTGCACATTTGCTTTGAACTTTCTGTGATCGTCTGAAATCGTGTAGTCTTATTTGCATGCAAGCATACTTCCTTTCCAATCCATTTCTGTGTGTGTGTGTGTGTGTGTGTGGTCAACCTAGTTATGTTAAATAAGTGGTGAAGCTGTCTGCAGTGTTCATCTGGCGCTTTGCCATGTCTGAATGCCTGAAGAACGCAGTTTCTGAGCTGTTTTCTCACTCAGATACAGAGGATCTTGTGTAGGATCTGACAGTAGACGCTTGTGAAGTGTGTGAAATGTGATTTTAGTTTTGGAGGCCGTTTGCAACACGAGCTTTCAATTCTGCTTTCGTTTCTGTGCCAGTAACGGCTCTATCGAACAGGACAGTCGCTGTATTTTTATTGAAAAGTCCCTTCTGGTCCTGCTGGGACTGTGTTGTGTTCCTCTGAGGATACTCGTGTTAGTGGCCGTCTCTTCAGGGACTCCAGATGTCTGGTGCTCGGCTCAACATCACTTCCTCTCCTTGTTTGTTTGTTAAAATCACACATCAGCAAATTAAATAGAAAGAAAAACAGTAGGTCTATTGTTTGGAATTTCCTTTTGTGTCTGAGTAATGTTCTTGTAAACTTTAGAGGAGTTTTTAAAAGCAGAAATTCAATTTTTTTTGTGAAAAAAGTGAATATAGTGCACAAAAGTCAACAGTATTTATTTATATGCAACTTTGACTAGATCGTATTTTAATGTTTTGTATTACACACTACTTTTCACAAGATTGGGGTCGGTAAGATGTTTTCTTAAATATTATTTCAATCTCAAAGAGCTGTTTTCTGTTTGAATGTAATTTATTCCTGTGATGCAAAGATGAATTTTCTAATATGTTGATTTGCAGTTCAAAGACATTTCTTATTACAACAGTTGTGCTGCTTCAGATTTAATTTTGTGATATATATATATTTTTCAGGATTCTTTGATGAATAGAAAGTTCAAAAGAACATAAATTATTTAAAATAGAATCAACATTATAAATGTCTCTTTTGATCAATGTAATGCATCCTTGCTGAATAAAAGTATTCATTTCTTTTAAAAATAACGAAAAACTTTTGTTCCATAGTTGTCTCAAAACAGTTTATACACAGAAAATTAGACATTTTGCAATAATACAGGACATAAATATTATATAAACAAATAAATCATTACATAGTTGAGTTTCATACAAGTTTGGTCTTTTATTGTAACTTGAGATTTCTTCATCAAATAAAGCTTAAAATTAAACTTTTGACTGCAGGAACTGCAAATACATATATACAGTATAAAAAAAAGTATACATATATATCTTCTTTTTTTCTTTTTCTTTTTTTTACTGATACAGAGAACAAGTTAAAGAGGAAACTTAGTCTGAATGATAAACATTATTTGTGAAAGAACAACATCACTTTCAACACGATAAAAAATATTCAGTTACCAGGTGTTTATGTGGGCAAATAGGTGTTTTCCATCACAACGCCAAAGTTGAAATTCCTGTTTATGGTGAGTGTATGAGTTGTGTGTGTGTGTATAAATGTGTCTGAGTGTGTGTGTGTGTCTGAGTGTGTGTGTGTGTGTGTGTGTGTGTGTGTGTGTGTGTGTGTCTGAGTGTGTGTGTGTGTGTGCTCTTGTTTTCATGACAACTGAGGACATTTTTATGATAACACACCTTCAATATGATGTATATCATTTCATGAGTCCACATATTTCAAATGGCTTTAAGGGTAGGTTTAGGGAGTGTGTGTGTGTGTGTGTGTGTGTGTGTGTGTGTGTGTGTGTGTGTGTGTGTGTGTGATGGGTAGGTTTAGGGATAGGGGCAGTGTGTGTGTGTGTGTGTGTGTGTGTGTGTGTGATGGGTAGGATTGGGGATAGGGTTAGTGTAAGGGGATAGAATATACAGTTTGTCCAGTATCAAAACCATTACGCCTATGGAATGTCCTCACAAATCACAAAAACACAGCAGTGTGTGTGTCTGAGTGTGTGTCTGAGTGTGGTCTAGTATTGTAGTAATAAATGTCAGTTTTCTTTGCTGCTTCTTCTAAAGAAGAAGCAGCAAACGCTGTCTTCACACTAGTCAAGCGTCTGTCGAGACTCGTAACGGCTCGGCTCTGTTTGTCTGTCAGGGTCCGTTACTGGGATCTGATGCTGCTCATCCCGAACGTGGTGTTCCTGGTGTTCCTGGTGTGGAAACTTCCTTCTGCTCGCGCTAAGATCCGCCTGACCTCCAGTCCCATATTCGTGGCGTTTTACATACTGGTAAGCAGCAGAACATCTCGCACGACCTGAAACTGCAATGTGGACGTTTGAATTCTGTGAGTGAGACCTCTAGCACTAAATCTTAAAGGGGCATTCGGCAACTCTAGCTACTTCTTCGCTGATTTTCACTTTTGTTGTCGCATGTTTTGTCAGTGAGCGCCCCCTACAGCTGTGAGGCGTATATTTCACAACACTGTCGTAAAGAAACTCACTTGCGGCTCCTCCCCCTTTCTACGGCGGCTCATGTGCATTTGTTATTATCGGAGCCGGCCAACTTTATCGTGTGGAGTGTGTCTACCGAGGTGGGTAATACATCATACACACTGAGGGCGGTGTGTGTGTTTATGTCGAATTGCCGAAAAGCAGTTTGTGTTTCTCGCTCGTTCTCGCTTCTCACGAGACTTCCTATTTCCAACTTACCGGGACGTTAGTCCTCATGTTGCAAGGTTGGTTTTTACGCTGGGGGGAGCGGGGAAACTCACCATTCTCACCAGAACAGGTATTTAAACCATACAAATGATTTCTAAACGGTTTTAAGTTGAAATAGTTGCCGAATGCCCCTTTAAAGAGACAGTTCACCCAAGAATGAAAACGCTGTCATCATTTACTCATGTTGTTCCAAACCTGTATGAGTTTCTTTCTTATGTTGAACACAAAATAATATATTTTGAATATACCTTTCATTACATAGTTGAGTTTCATACAAATTTGGTCTGTATATGTATCTTGTAAGTTGAGAATTATAGTAGACTTACGCCATGGTAGGAAAACAAATTCTATGGAAGTCAATGGCTCCCATCAACTGTTTTTTTTTTTTTTACCAACATTATTTAAATTATCTTCTTTTGCGTTCAAGAGAAGAAAGAATCTCATAAAGGTTTGGAACAACATGAGAGCGAGTAAATTATGACAGAATCTTCATTCTTGGGTGAACTGTCTCTTTAAGATTTGTTGGTTGTACTGTCCCTTTAAATCATGTGTGTTGTTGAGAAGTTTTCACCTGCTGCTCCATAAAACTTGTGAAAAGGTTTCTGTGTTGTGGTTTCTGTGTTGTGGTTTTGAGTGTTGTGGTTTTGAGTGTTGTGTTTGCGGTAATGGGTGTTTCTCTTGTGTTGTTCAGGTGTTTGTGGTGGCGGCTGTAGGAATCACACGTGCAATAGTCTCCATGACCGTCAGCGCATCCAGCGCCGCCACACTCATAGATAAGGTAAACACACACAAACATGCACAGCTGTCTCAATGTGGACTTCTTATTGATTTCAGTCAATCTTTAATTACTTACGCTACTGCATACAACCTTAAGAAGCAATTTGTAGACATGAAAAGAGGTTTTGCGGGCGAGTTTTTATTTTTTTCTGTTATATAAACTATGCGGTTGTGATTTCATTATATTCTGTTTTACAGGTTTAATGTACTTGACACACTACCATTTAAAAGTCTGGGGGTCAGAAAGATTATTTATACAGTGAGAAATTAATACTTTTAATCAGCAATAAACATTAAATTGATAGAAAGTGTCAGTAAAGACATTTATAATGTTGCTATTCTTTTGAACTTTCTATTCATCAGAGAATCCAAAATTTTTACCACATTTTCCACAGAAATCTGAATCAGCACAACTGTTTCCAACATTGATAATAATTGTAAATGAGCATAAAATCATCATATTAGACTGATTTCTGAAGGATCATGTGACACTGAAGACTGGAGTAATGATGATGAAAATTCAGCTTTGATCACAGGAATAAATTACACTTTAGCATATATTCACATATAAAACAGCTGTTTTAAATTGTAATAATGATTAGACTGTGAAATTATATGGTGTTTATATGACAAGTGATTGAAGGGACAGGCAGTTGAGTTGAAACAGAACGTTATTACATTATAATGATGGATTATAAAAACAAACATTCATTTCTTTTGAAAACTGTGACTGATGACTCTTTCACAATCAGACCCGGAACATGAATAGAGTAAATATCGTCTGTTTGGATTTCATGTATTTGGTCTGATGATGCTGTAATGAGCACAATTGTGATGTGAATCCATGTTTGTGTGTTTACAGGTGCTTTGGGAAATCACACGGTTCTTTTTATTGGCTACGGAGCTCAGCGTCATCATACTCGGATTGGCTTTTGGTTTGTCCTGCTTTATGCATGTGTATTTTGGGATCTCTTATCTGTTTCTTATAAAAATCTACTTTTTTAAAGGGATAGTTCACCCAAAAATGTAAACTCTGTCAGTAATTACTCTCCCTCATGTTGTTCAACCCCGTAAGATCTTCGTTCATCTTCCGAACACGAATTAAGATATTTGTGATTAAATCTGAGAGCTGGATCACTCCTCCATAGGCTTCTAAAGGGATTGAAACTTGTTCCACGAAAAGTTATTAAAGACATCGTTAAAATAGTCCAAGTGACTACAGTGGCTCAATCTTAAGTTTATCAAGCGACGAGAATAGTATGATAGCGTAGAGCTACGTCACACGTAGGCTAGTCTCGCGTAGCCAGAGCTTCAGACTGACGGCAGAAGGTCTGGACTCTATCGCAGCTTTTCTTGGTCAAGGATCGTCCAAGAGGACGTTTGACTGACATGTAACGCAACCAATCACAGTTAGTTTTCTTCTGCGTCATGTTTAGGGGCGGGACGATATAATGTCGATGTCCCTACAATAACAGACCGGCGTGCATCTAATCAATTATTCATTCAAGAACGTTATGCAAGTTAACTGCAACAGTGGAGCTGCAAACTTCACATACTTTTGAAAATCCAGCGTTTAGTTGATCCTGGTAAGCGTTTATTTTCACGGTTGTAAACGCAACGGCTTTCTTCTTCCACGAGGGGTTTTGGCGTCACGGCATTTGTTTCCAGGCGGACTGATAAAGAACGCGGCGCACACGTCTCCCGGACATCCTGTAGAATTCAACCAATCAGATCACGACTTCGAAAATCTTGAAGTGTTTCCAGAAAAGTGTGTTGTATGCATCAGACGTTCAGCCAACGGTTCGTGGGTGTGACGTCTGAGGCTGAGACTACACGTAGGCTATCTATTGGCTGACGCTGGTCTTGTGTGTGATGTGTGTGACGTACAACAACAGAAGCGCTGCGCTGTTACACTAGTGAACTGACTCGAGGCCCACAGAGAAGGAAATGAATAGTTGAAATAAAGTTGTTATTTTTGTTTGTTTTTGCGCACAAAAAGTATTCTCGTCGCTCGATAAACTTAAGATTGAGCCACTGTAGTCACTTGGACTATTTTAACGATGTCTTAAATAACTTTTCGGGGCTGGCAAGTTTCAATCCCTTAAGAAGCCTATGGAGGAGTGATCCAGCTCTCAGATTTCATCAAAAATATCTTAATAACTTTTTAATAAAGTGAAATATTTTCTGATCGTGTTTGTTCAGGCCATCTGGAGAGTAAGTCCAGCATCAAGCGTGTGTTGGCCATCACTGCGGTCCTGTCTCTGGCGTACTCCATCACACAGGTGTGTTATACAGACATTTACTGAACCAAAAACTCCTCAGTGAACGACGTGTATCCTTAAAGTGCCCCTATTATGCTTTTTCGGATATGACCTTACATGTATTGTATAATAAAGCTGTTTGTGAATGTAAAAGCTCTGCAGAATTTCAAAGATTAAAGTGCAGATAAATTGAGGTTTTGTCTCCTAAAAGAAAGAAGTGATTCTGAAAAGAAACGAGTCATTCGTAATTCCAGTCTCACTTCCCAATTTGCATAATTCCAGCCTCTGGTCTTGATTGGCTGAACAGCGTCTCCTAGCTCCGCCCTCAATCACTGTAGTTTATCTGAGACTGGAAGAGTTTGGTTCGTGTCGAGAAGTCGCTGTTTTCTGCTGACAAAGCAAATCCACTTTGATGAGATTGATACGGTAAAACCCACGCCATCGTTACTGTTCGTATCACTGTGATCAAGAGCTGAGATTCAGATATGATAATGAGTGTTTGCTTTCTGACCAATCACAACAGAGCTGCTCTCAGAGAGGCGGAGTTTAGAGAGACTGAATCCTTCATCGAACTGTTTCAGAAACTGAGAGAAAAGAGCTGAGATTATGAGTTAAATAAAAGGTTTTTGAACATGGACGAATGTAAACCTGTTGTAGGAGACTCTAAAACACAATTAGGAGCCTTTAAAATAGCATAATCAGGGCATTTTAACCCATTGTCACATGTTCATCATGAGTTGGATGGTACTTCAGTAATGACTCTGTTTAGTTGTGGTAAATTCACTGTAAATCATGTGGGATATTGCTTTAATCTCAGGGGACTCTGGAGATCCGTTTCCCAGACAAACACCTCTCCGCCAAAGACTTCAACATCTACGGCCACGGCGGGCGGCACTTCTGGTTGGCCAGCTCCTGTTTCTTCTTCCTGGTACCTAATTAAGTTCTTATCCTTTCTTTTGAATCCATCTCGCGTTTATATATTCAATGATTTATGTTTTTTTGCATTACAATCTGTTTAGGTGTATTCCTTAATAGTCATTCTACCTAAAACTCCAATCAGAGAGAGAATCTCATTACCATGTGAGTAAAGGCCTCTGGTCACGCGTGTTCAGTGTTTGTCGTGTGGGAAAGGCGGATCATTCGGATGATGATGTGGATGTGTGTGTCGTTCTCAGCTAAGAGGGGTTTTTACGTGTACGCTGCGATCCTGTCCGTGTTGAATCTGGTCCAGGGTTTGGGAAGCGCGCTTCTCTGCGCTGAAATCATCGAAGGCCTGTGGTGAGAGTTCATGTCTTCCTGTCAAACCTATTCTCTGTTTACTTTTAGCAATCCAGTTTACAGAGAAGTCTCTTCTTCTGTCTCTGCTACACACACTAGCTGTGAATTTAACTTATGCACACAATTGTAATATCGCATAAAACATTATTTTATGAAGGTCTGTTTGGATGAATATGATGCAACTGCACTATCGAGACAAAAAGCGTGTTTATGAGGAAATGCATTTTACACAAGGAACATTTAAATCACTAATATTTCATTATAGATGTTTAATCAGTGAATGATTTGAAATCGAGTGCTTTGCTCCACAGACATCAGTTGTGTTTCCATCCAAAGTTGTGAATTTAACTTATGTGCAAAATTGGGATATCGCATAAAACATTTGTAAATAAAGCAGCGTTTCCATCCCATGTGTTCAAGAGAACAAAATCATCACTTCCTGGGAAATTTGTGATTAAGTTGTAAGTGTAAGTTCCTGCAATCCTTCTCTTTTTCCCTCCATCATAAACGAGTGTGTGTCAGAGCGTCAGACGAAACACAATAAACGCTGTCATGTTCTCTAGCGTTCGGATGCTGGTGTTCGGGAACACACTCGTGTGTGTGAGACGCTTCTGGAGGGAATTAAACCCAATCATTCTGATCACACACTTCGACTCCGGCGTTTCAGAAACACCAAATCAACATTAGAGATGCTGCGATGTGATTGGTCCACTGGTTACTCCAGTTATCCAATCACAGCCTGAGGGAAAGTCACATGAGTTTATTGTTGTGCATCGAGGGACTTAAGTAATTGTGTTTCCATCGAAGTTCCTCCTTATTGGATAAAAAATTATTATTATAGTTTAT